>NC_080545.1:61409650-61674650 GCF_028640845.1 Ahaetulla prasina | reverse complement strand
TCCCAAGATGTTAAGGGATAGAAAGGACTTTACATTTTCACTCAAGAACTTAAGAAATACCAGATGCAATTTAGATGGGAGGTTCCAGTTGGCTTGACAGTGTATTATCAGGAAGAGATATCGTATTGACACAGTGCTTAAGGCCAAAGATTTTCTTTCTACAGTGCTGAAATTTGAAATAGAAATAATAGAAAAAGAATTCAAGAGACTCAAATGGGTGTGGAAGCTGAGGTGATTCCAGTGATGTTACCATCAGAGGAACAACCACAAGAACAAAGACTGACGAGGAGCCCTTAAGCATAAAGAAAAGGAGCAACAAACTCAAAGTAAAGTTCAGGACTCTGCTACAGAAGCGGTGGGAGGAGCACGGCCGAAGATACGGGAGGACGATCTTCAGTTGATTGCCCAAAGGCTTCAGCAGCCCAGTAATGGCAAATAAAATCTTGACTTGGAATGTCAATGGTTTGAACTCAGCTCAGAAGAGAAGAAAAATATTTCATTATTTGAAACAATTTAAAATGATGTTATTTGCTTACAAGAAGCATATTAAATTATCAGATCAAAAGTACCTAATAAACTCAAAGTTAGGTAAACATTTTGTTGCTTCAGCTTTGGAGAAAAAACATGGCATAGTGGTTTATTTGAGAAAAGATATACCAGCCAAGTTAATAGAGGCAGATATTCATGGAAGATATATTGCTATTGAACTTACAATAGAAACAAAAGGACTCTCTTGCTTGGTATATATGCACCCAATCAGCAACAAGAAAAATTTTATAGAATGTTATATGATAAGTTGATTCTATGGGATTATAAATCGTGTATTATATTGGGAGATTGGAATGGAGTAATAGATACACGAAAGGACAAGAGAATTTCTTCCAAGAAGATACCTGCACATGCAAAGCTGCCTAAATCCTTTTTTGATATGATAGAAGATTTTGAGTTAAGAGATGTATGGAGACTGCGAATTTGGAGGAAAGAGACTATACTTTTTCTCTGATAGGCATCAATCCTTCTCACGTATTGATTTTATTTTAATTTCTAATGATTTGCTTTTTAGGGTGAAGAAAACTAAGATATTTCCAAGATGTTTGTCTGATCATAGTCCTGTTTGGATGGAATTGCAATATGGAAAAGAGGGTAGAAGAACTTGGAGATTAAATGAAAATTTGTTTAGATATCAGGATAATGTAAATCAATGTAAAAAGCAGATGAAAGAATTTTTTGATTATAATTTGAATAATGAAACATCGATAGAAATGGTTTGGGACTGCAGTAAAGCTTTTATGAGAGGTGTATTAATATATCTTAATAATAGACAGAGAAATAAGCAACAAAGACAGCGTAGGTATTTAGAAGAGGAAATTTATAAGAAACAACAATTATTAATACATAACCACATGATCAAAAACTTAAAGATGCAATAAAGTTACTACAGAATCAATTTAATATGATAATGGCTGATCAGGTGGCAACAAATATACAATATGCCAAACATAATACTTTTTGTAATGCAAATAGACCTGGTAGGTGGTTAGCATACACTTTAAGGAAAAGACAAAAACAACGTACTATAGAAAAAATAGAATACAAAGGTAAAGAGAGATATCAACAGGATAAAATTAAAAAAGCTTTTTTAGAATATTATACAAATTTATATCTTAAAGATAATATATTGAATAGGGATATTGATAATTATTTGAAGGAATATAAGGTTAAAAATTTAACTTTAGAACAAACGGATGAATTGAATCGGCCTATAACCTCGGAAGAAATTATTTTGGTAATTAAACAATTAAAAATGGGGAAAACTCCTGGTACGGATGGGCTCACAGTTAGTTATTATAGGAATTTACAGGATGAGATGTTAGGTCCACTTAAGGAATTATTTAATCAGATACAACTAGGAGGGGGAATTCCCCCCTCATGGAGAACCTCTTTTATTTCATTGATACCAAAAGAGGAACAGGATTGTTCTAAACCTGGGAATTATAGGCCAATCTCACTTTTAAATAATGATTATAAGATTTTTGTTAAAATAATAGCTAATAGATTAATGTTGATTCTGCAGCGAAGAATTCATAATGATCAATCTGGATTTATAAAAGGGAGACAGATGAGGAATAATGTTAGGCAGATTGTTAATTTACTGGAGTACTTAGAAAAGAAAAATTTTATTCCAGCAGCATTTATTTTCTCGATGCAGAGAAAGCTTTTGATCGATTGCATTGGGATTTTTATTTAAATTAATAGAAAAGATGCAATTTGGAGATGGTTTTTTAAGAATAATTAGGGCAATTTATGGAGAGCAAACAGCACAGATTATAATCAATGGTAGCTTAACAGAACCTTTTAAGATTGCGAAAGGAACAAGACAGGGATGTCCTTTATCACCATTATTGTTTATTTTAACTCTAGAACCATTATTGGATAAAATACGAGAAATAAAGGAGATAGAGGGAATTAGAGTTAGACAGTATGAATATAAGTTAAGAGCTTTTGCAGATGATTTGGTGATTACTTTAACAAACCCTATAAATTCTAGTAAATCTTTGTTGGAAATAATTGATCAATATGCAGTTAGTCCAGAATGCGGCTGCGCGGGTGATAGATGGAGCCCCGTGGCCCGTGATAACACCCATCCTGCGAGGCTGCACTGGCTACCTGTGGCCTTCGGTGCGCTTCAAGGTTTTGGTGACCACCTTTAGCGCTCCATGGCATAGGGCGGGTTATTACGGGACCGCCTATCTGCACAGATACCTCTCACCGACCGTGCGCTCTCACAGGAGGGACTCCTCAGGGTGCCCAGCTAGGCAGTGTCTGGCGACGCCCAGCCTTCTGTGGGGGCTCCCACCTCTGGAACGAACTCCCCAGGACTCCGTCAACTTCCAGATCTTCGGACCTTCCGTCGCGAGCTTAAGACTCATTTATTCATTTGCGCAGGACTGGCTTAGACTTTTTAAATTTAGAGGGGTTTTAAATCGATTTTAATATTTATATTTCTATTTTTAACAATTGGTATTATTAACTATTGGCATTAGAATAAGTCTTTTAACGATTATTTTAATTTGTATATTGATGTTTTTTATATGCCTGTAAACCGCCCTGAGTCCTTTGGGAGATAGGGCGGTATATAAGTTTAAATAATAAATAAATAAAATAAATAAATAAATATGGGAATGTCTCAGGGTTTAAGGTAAATCAGAAAAAGACAAAAGTGATAATAAAAAATATGGCCAGACAACAGAAAGAAAAACTAGAGGAACTAACAGGATTTGAAATTGTAAAGAAGGTTAAGTATTAGGGTTTATATTACGTCATCAAATGTGAAATTGTATAAGAATAACTATGAGGTTTTATGGCAAAAGTTCAGAAGGAGTTGATTGTTTGGAAAAATTGCAATTATCTTTGCTGGGAGAATTGCTGCTATTAAAATGAATGTTTTACCTAGATTTTTATTCCTCTTCAGATGATACCAATAATTAAGAAAGATAAGAATCTTGAGGAATGGCAGAAGGAATTAACAAATTTATATGGGAAGGTAAAAAGCTGACAATGACCCGGGAGGCGCAAGACTTAGCTGAGGTCCCAGAGTTCCAGCGACGCCATCAGGTTCCCGAGGAAACAGCAGGAAAATTACAAAAGTAATCCAAGGCGGATGGCCAAGAAAAAGAGTCTGCCAATAATCCGGGGCCCGTTGGCCCAGAGAAAGAGCTGGGAGGAGAAAACAGCCCCTCCGACCAGCTCAAAACACCACCCAGAACTGAACCGCGCAGGTCTGAAAGAACTAGGAGACGCCCAGGTTATTTGCGTGACTACGTCGAATAAGGATATGTAAATAAAATGTAAATAGAGGCAAAGTGTTTTCTGGGAGGGGAGGAGTGTTATGTATTCATGTTTGTACCTTTAAATATTTGAGCGGGAAATCAGCACGTTGCTGATTGGTCGAAGCCTCCAGCAGAACTGTATAAAAGGAGAGGTTTTTCCCCCAGCCTGTTGCTGGGTTCACCCTATATTAAAGAGCTGTTGTCACTACCCTGGTCTCCAGCCTCGTTACTTCCAGAACTTAACAGATGCAGTATGAGGGAGAATATAATGTTGGTTCCATGTGAAGATTTAAAATGTATTCCCTATTGAACCTAACTGTCAGAGACCACTCAATTTATGAAATACCAAAAGAGGATTCTCCCATAAGGTATATAACCAGCAGAGACTCAAGATTATTGTCTTGACATGTGATGAGAATGTGGCAGCAGATGAATACTTTGCTTCACTATTTTTTTAATCTTGTTTCTTTGGAGAGCATTTGTTTTTAAGTTCCTGAAGCAAAAAAGCATTTTACTGGCTTTTTCATTGGCACTCTAGAGTTACAGAGAGTGTGTGTGTGTGTGTGTGTGTGTGTGTGTGTGTGTGTGTATGTAGTATATATATATATATATATATATATATATATATATATATATATATATATATATATATATATATATATATATATATATATATATATATATATATATCCTTCATATAGTAGCTATGCTATAATAAGATAGTCTCTGCTAAATTGCTCTGCTGAAATAACCAGATTCTTGCCATCTTAAAAATCATTATTACCTACATGTAGCATCTGTGCAGCACACATTCCATCTGGCACTGCAGGTAATTGGGTATGATTAAAGGCTCAAATAATATTTTGGTCAATGACTCATAAATTTAACCCTTGGATTGACAAATAAAACCAGATTCAATAATTGGGTTTTTTTGTTTTGTTTTATAGAATATTTTGCAGAATATTCAGATTCTGATTTGAGCTTCTACCTGGGAAAACTTGGGGTCCTCATTTGAAACCTAGATGAACTTCCTCCCACTTTCTCAGGCACAGTTAATATATAATGTATAATGTATAATATATAAAAGGTACTGTATTAACTAAAATTAACCAGGCATAACACTATTAACAAGAGATATTTGAAATTAGCCTAATGCAAGAATTCATCTTATTTACATGAAGTTAAATATAATGGGGAAGAGACCAAACTTCTCAACAGTTTTCTACTTCCTTTGTTTATGGAAGTAATAAAGACTCGTATTTCAGATTCATATTTAAAGAAATAAATATGATAAAAACTGATACAACCAGGAAAAGATTTTCATTTAGCAGCAGGGACTGTAAATGGCATGCTCAAAAAGGAAATGGTCAGCTAATCTATTGGAAAATGGTTGGAAATTAGAAAGCTCTACAAGTGAAGAGCAATTGCAGGAAATGTCTAGTTTAGTAAAAGGGGATGACATGATAGCAGTGTCTCCAATATTTGAGGAGCTGCCACAAAGAAAAAGTGGGTCAACATTTTCCAAAGCACCAGAAAGCAAGACAAGAAGCAACAGATGGAAATAGATGGAAATAAAATAAATAATATAAAATAAATATATCATGGGAAAAAATTAACCAAGTAGAGCAGCAACTAGAATTAAGGAGAGACTTCTTGACAGTGAGAACAATCAACCAGTGGAACAGTTTGCTTTCAAAAGTTTTGGGTGCTCCATCACTAGATGTTTTTAAGAAGGGACCAGGCAGCCATTGTCTGAAATGGCACAGGGTCTCCTGCTTGAGCAGGGGATTGGACTAGAAGGTCCAAGGTCCCTTCCAATTTTGATATTCTATGTTTTAAATCTCAAATGTTTGTACTAGAATTCATATAAGAACAAACTCAAAGTTTGTGCAGATATTTCAAAACAGCTATATGCCATCCATAATGCCAAAATCCTTTAACATTGACTTTGGATGCTATTTTCCATCATTAAATACAAGATAGCATTAGGAAAAACATACAAGAAATTGGAAGTCTAGATGGAGGTTAATGCTTCAAGAAGAGGAATGTTGCAGACAATTCTGTAACTACATTTTTTCCCTTGGAAGGATACATTATCAATACTTGCATCTTTGATGGACATACATATAGGAGAAATGCTGCTATATTTTATTGGAAATTGACATACTTTAACCTCCAATAGCTTTTTCTTTAAAAAAAAGAACAACAAATAGTGAAATAAAAAGAAATAAGTTAAAATTGGCAGGCAGAATGGATTAGCAATCTATGAAAGAATTACTAGAGATAGAATTAAATAAAGCTGGATTTCTCTATCAATTTACAAAAGCAAACCATTCAATTCTAAATGTAACTGTGAAAGTGTGAAAAGTTATTTACAAGTCTGCAGCCATTTCTGATTCTATCAATTTATTTTCTCCTCTCTGTTGTCATTACTCACTTCTCATGAATCTCCCTGGACTGTTTCTTGCTTTAGGAGGAAGAATATCAATAACCTGTTTGTTCTTCAGGATGTTTCCTAGTGACAACATGCAATACTCTCACATTTCAATCTTATTCTATTTACATTATCTCCATCGCATAAACAATAACAATTTTAATGTAGAAAGAAAAACAAGAAAAACTATAAAATAATCAAGAAAACAGAAATGTAACAATACTGTAGTAGGGCTTTTGTATAACAATATAACAAGCTGTATAGGAGTATGATTGAAAAAATAACTGAATTCATTAGCTTTCTATTTGAATTCAAAAGACTGTTATTATTATGCAGGAATGTTTTAGATTTTGAACAATTTCTAGATACTGCAGGGAGATGGAAAGTATTTTAATGAATATTAAGACATTCATCCAAACCTGTATTTATTATGTGAGTCTAATTTGATTTTCTTTTTAAGAATATGTTTATATGTTGTGATCATTTTTGGTTGTTTGTACTAAACTATGTTGTGAACTTGTAATATTTTTCAAAGGATATGAATAAAGATATATACATGACAGATCATTCTAAAGTGAATATAGTAGGGAAATAATGTCGAATGGAAAATTTTATTTTGGTATATGCTAAAATAGCCTTTAATCAATGTTATACTTAAATATATTATTTCATATAAAATGAAATGAGCTGGTCACATAGCAAGAAGAACTGATGGCAGATGGACAAAGGGAGTCATAGAATGGATTTCACTTGATAAAAAAGCATCCACAAAAGAGACCTAAAACAAGATGGAGTGACGACATCAGCAAGTATTGCTAGCCCAACTGGCAAAGGAAAGCACAAGACAGTACCGCTTAAAAACCTACAGAAGAGGCCTTCATCCTGCAGTGGATAGACAATGGCTAGAAGAATAATTATATTATTTCATATGTTGGGTACAGGTTGATGTACAATGATCCTCTCATTGTTTAGTATTGCTTTATGCTTGAATAGTGTGGCCTTTAACAAAGTGGATTTATTTGTAGAAAGATGGGATTTGTGGAAATGTTTTCTTATAGCAGTAATTAACTCTCTCTTGCTGTCTAAGCCTATGTGAAAAATGAAGTTTAGAATATATACCGTGTTTCCCCGAAAATAAGACTGGGACTTATATTAATTTTTGCTCCAAAAGTTGCATTAGGGCTTATTTTCTGGTTAGGTCTTATTTTGGGGAAAATACTGTACTAAATGCACCCATCTGGCTGACAATCTTAACCGGGGCTTATTTTTTTTGGTGGGGGGGAAGTAGGTTTTATATTACAAGCATCCTAAAAAACCATACTAGGGCTTATTTTCCAATTGGGTCTTATTTTCAGGGAAACAGAGTACATACATACATACATACATACATACATACACACACGTGTTTCTCTCTCTCTCTCTCTCTCTCTCTCTCTCTCTCTCTCTCTCTCTCTCTGTGTACATGAGCATATACACGCACATAGTTTTCTTCTTGATTTTGCTCTGGACCTACCCATCCCCATGACAGTTATTTTGAGGGCTCAGGGAATTTTTTTCCTGCATTCATGCCAAATTGTTTGAAATTGGATTTGGTTGTTTATTCATGCCTATGATAGTTTGTTTTTCTTGTTTTATTATGTTCTTGTTTGATTGTTTTGTATAGTTCACAGGGGCTAAACAATATTCAGCTATCTGCCTGATATTAATTCTGGTCAGCTTTGCTGTTCTTGTCAAACCAAGCTTAAGCCATGTTTAATTTTTTTTGCTTGTGTAATTAGTGAACATCACATTGTACCACCTCAGCTCTCACTTAGTGTACTCACTTCACAACTATTTATCTCCTTCTCTCTCCCCCACAAAACTCTACATTAGAACTTGCAGTTCTTATATCGGTAAGTCTTACAGTATATAGAATGACACTATCTTATTTAAGATGGCAAAAAGCAGAAAATTTTCACTGAAAACCAAATGAATGGTGCCTTTTGCAGCTAAATATTTATAATGGAAAACTTGAGTCAAAAAGAGTATATTAACAATTTATTTTCTTCTTTTGAGTAGTCTGGCAAAGTTTTGTGTACATTGTGTGTATGTGTGTCTGAATGTGGGCTGTAGCTCAGCTGTAGGGAGTGCTGATCAATTCAAGGTACTTCCTGCCTATTTCAAAGCTAGCAAATATGGCTAAAAATCAGTTTCAAATTGGTTTGTGAAATATTGAGGGATGAAAATAGAATAAAACCGAATGAGATGGAAATGCTTTAAGGCAGTGAAGGTAGGGATACAGTTCTAGACACCTGTTTCCTCATCTCCATCAGTTGGAAAAAGAACTTTATCCAAGTCTCAGGACTATTGCTACCGGAGAAATAAAATAAACAACATGCCTCAGCTGAAATCTCAACTGATTTGTTTAATTTACAAGAATGCAATAAACAATCTTTCTGTAACAAATGATTAAAAAAAAACCTTTTCTGCTCTAATTGAATACGACTTGGTGTTATTTGCACTGTTATATCTACTAATAGAACCACAAGCCCTTCTCTGTAATAAATGTTTTGCTTTTCAGACAGTGGCTGCAGAATAGCTTGATTATAAGGATGGTGTAAACTGGATGCCAAAGATTGGCTTCCATAGCAGCCTGTAAATTCCATCTATTTCAGAAGTGATGTGCATATCTCTGGTATCCAATCTTTAAGTGTTTATTCTGCTGTGTATACTTCTGATGGCATTATCAGAAATATATACGGCAGGATTGCTATTTAAATATTTAAAGATTGTATGCCAAAGATGTGTATATCACTTGAATGCTAAAGGTTTGCACAATCCAGCAGGATCAAGCTAGCAAGATTTTAACGGAATTATTGCTAGATAACTGTTGTGTCAGGCTTAAACACTGAATCAGAACTATTTGCTGGGAGCATGTATCCTGGGATAAAACCTGAATAAATAGGAATAGTTAGCACAACCTTTTCTTTTAGCTTTAAATCTAGGTAAAGTTGGTGCAGAGTTATTGGTGAAAAGTTATGAATTAATCTCTACTCATTGCCATCTAGCATGTTATGCTATGCAAATACATAGATTTAGTAGAAACTTTAGGGAAAAATTAACTTTTTTCCACCTAAGGTCAGGCTGGTTAGGAATTCTGGGAACAGAAAAATTATCCCATTTGCAAGATATCCTGCTGTGGAAGGTTGTTCATATTTAGAAGTTATACCAAATGATTTATAGCCAATTTAAATATAGAGGAAAAACCATTGCAGACACCCGTTCCACAAGACTGTGGAAAATTACAGTCAATGCATAGCACAGAAATATTGTTTAAGGAGCTTCATCAGTAAAAACATGTGTGAAGGCCAAAGAGAAATTAAAATTGAATGGGATTCACTCTGTTTTTTTAAAACTTCCTAAGGTACATTTGAAACAGTAAATATTACATAATGTCAGGAGATAAACTGGAAATGAAACTAAAGTAAAATAACAGAATACCTATTATCTTTACAAAACCTCTAATCTGATAGTCAAGATTGAGGAAAAAAGAGGGAGAATTGTATTAAACTGTATATGGACTTAATAATAAAAAGGTCTGATGTCTTATCGGTGTTGTTTATCCATGTGACAATTGAATCAGCAAAAGAGTTAATTTAATATTCTCCAGATAGGATAGAAAAAATCATGTTTTTATTATTTTATCAGACAACGGCCACAAATTCATCTTCAGATTCAATGAATATGCAGAAATTTAGACGACTTCATGATGAATTAAACTAAACCTTTCCATGATAAATTAAACTGAAACCAGTCATCCATTTCCCATATTTTTACACTGCACCTTTAAAGGTAATCATAATATTTTCAAGTTGTCTTTATTATTTTTGGATTCACGCTGACATTCATAGTGCTCACATCATGAGCATAGCTATATTTTTGTAAGTATCAAACTTACAAAAGATCATACTATTTTTGGTATCTGTCAGCTAGCTAATAGCTACCTGTCCTTTTTGGCCACTTGCAGAGCCCTCTTTTTCGTATCCATCTAACCTTCCTCTGGCAATTCCTTAGCTGGAGTGGTCTTCTGCACATGCACAACATGTGCAGAGAACTCTCTTTGAACTACTGGAACTGATAGAAGAAGCCTCAAATGTGAAACAAAGCTTTGCTGTTTTATTCTAGAAATAAGTAGGCCACATTGTCTTATATACCAGCTCTGGATTTACATGAAGTAATCATACTTTCAAAAGATTTCATATATCTACTGTTTACATAGAATTGGTGGTGTGCAACAAAAATGGGGCTACAACTTTTAGAGTATTTTTAGGATCTGATATTAGAATATTTTATTTGGGCATTTATACTTTTATAAATGTGTCCAGGGGTGGGTTCTACATACCTTTACTACCGGTTCACAACGGAAGCATGTGCACTTCTGTGCATGCGCAGATCATCCATGATGACATCCAGGTGGGTAGGCGGAGCCTCCCACCGCTTTTAATACCGGTTCGCAAGAACCAGACCGAACTGGGAGCAACCCACCACTGACCATGTTTCCTTTTGGTTTACTTTAAGATTTGAAAGCCTTCTCACACTTGTCCAAAAACCTTAAATACATTTATCCAGGGAAAAGAGATAAGATATAAATTCCAAGGATTTTCCTGAGATGATTATTCTCAGGCAATGAGAAGCCCTCATTGCAAGCATATGTGGAAAAATGTGTGTTGGGAGTTGAAGTCCACAAGACTTAAAGTTGCCAAGGTTGGAGACACCTGCTGTAAGGATTGCAGCCACCCACCTAATAGTTTGTTGTCATCTCTCTTACATAAAAAATAAAGAACTTAATTTCATGCACCTGCCTGATATTCTTTTATCAACCTAACTCAGGTTGAATTGGGCAAAGAATAAAATATTCCAAAACATTACCTGGGACCACAACTGAAAACAGGAGTTCTTCTAAGTATATGAGGGAGAAGTGAAAGAAGATCAGTTAAAATGTTGAACAAACATTCAGGTGCAGTAATTCCAAAAATGCACTGGCTACTGGTATGCATTTTATTGAGTGGTGGCACTAATGCAAATATTGTATTGGCTCCAGTTTTATATAGAAATGAAATGTGGAAATTGAGCATAGGAGCTGAAAGCCAAGTATATAAGAAAACTCCTTGTCAGGAAACAGACCATACCCCGCCCAAGAGCCTTTTGTAGTTAAAGGAAGAAAATACATCCTTTGGATTAGATTAGAATGAAGCCACTATCATGAAAACTCAGAAAAAAAATATGAAAAAAGTAAGTAAATTGATGATGTGTCTGAATAACTGTTGTAAAAGAAGTCCTTATCTACAGATGCTAGTTTAACTGGTAAAAAGCATATATGGGGTTCTTTTTTCGTTGCTATTATAATTTATAGAATTCTCAGCAGTGGTGCTATTCAGCCGGTTCTATCTGGTTTGGGTGAACTGTTAGCGGTGGCTGCGGGAGGATGTCATCACATCCTGTTTTTGAAGCTCTGCACATGTGCAAAAGGTCCTGCGTATACGCGGAGGTGGCACATGCACTCCCTTTGTGAACCGGTAACAAAAGTAAGTGAATACCACCTCTGATTCTCAGGTCATGGGAAATTTAGTAAGATCCTTCAGTGCCTACAATCTGGCAAAGGGAAATGGATATATTAAGATTTTATATACCCTTTATTTTCCATATTGGCTGATGTATTTAGTTGTCTGCCTTGACTTTTTTTTAAAATAAACAATACTGATTCATGAAATTTCAACAAAATATTTTCTGAAAGCTGGATAAGAAATTTATTTATTTTTATTAATTTATTTTTGTCACACAGTATATATAAGCATAAGCATGAAATAATTATACAATATATAAGCATATATATAAGTATGAGTATGCAATAACTATATTAATTGGATATAATGAAGGAAAACAATAGGACAGGAACGGTAGGCATGCTAGTGCTCTTATGCACGCCCCTTACAGACCTCTTAGGAATGGGGTGAGGTCAATGGTAGATAGTTTTTGGTTGAAGCTTTGGGGATTTTGGGAAGAGACCACAGAGTCAGGTAGTGCATTCCAGGCATTAACAACTCTATTACTGAAGTCATATTTTCTGCAATCAAGATTGGAACGGTTAACATTAAATAAATAAATTCATTCATTCATTCATTTATTTATTTTAATTTTTATTTATTTTTTAAATTTTTATACCGCCCTTCTCCAAGGACTCAGGTACAGCATAGATAAAATACAAATCCCAAAATATTTTAAAATACAATATCCAGTTAAAAATCTAATTCAGTAGCTGTATATTTAAAATTACTAAGTAAAAAATTACAAAATAAATTAAAATCCCTTAAAAACCCACTACAAACCCTCAGTATTAAAATTTGTCAATTTAAGCCAGCCCCACTTGGTGGAAAAAGAAAGTTTTGAGCTCACTCTTAAAGGTCTGAAGATCAGGGAGAAGACGTAGTCCCACAGGTAAATCGTTCCACAGGGCTGGAGCCCCCACAGAGAACACTCTTCCCCTGGGGGCCGCCAGCCGACATTGGTTGGCCAACGGCACTCTAAGGAGGCCCTCCCTGTGAGAGTGCACTGGTCGGTGGGAGGTAACTGGCGGCAGCAGGCGGTCCCATAAGTATCCCGGTCCCATGCCATGGAGCGCTTTAAAGGTGATGACCAACACCTTGAATCGCACTCGGAAGACCACCGGTAACCAGTGCAGCCTGCGCAGGAGAGCTGTTACATGGGAGCTACGAGGTTCTCCCTCAATCCCCTGCGTGGCCGCATTCTGTACCAGCTGGAGCCTCCTGGTGCTCTTCAAGGGGAGCCCCATGTAGAGAGCATTGAAGTAATCCAGATGGGAAGTAATGAAGGTGTGCATAACAAGTCCCGATCCAGGAAAGGGTGCAACTGGCGAATCAGGCGGACCTGATAAAAAGCTCCCCTGGCGATGGCCGTCAAATGGTCTTCTAAAGACAGCCGTGCATCCAGGAGAACGCCTAAATTGCGCACCGATTCCATGGGGGCCAACGATTCGCCCCCCACAGTCAGCAATGGGGTTAGCTGACTGTGCCAGGACACTGGTATCCACAGCCACTCCGTCTTGGATGGGTTGAGTCGGAGTCTGTTTGTCCCCATCCAGACCCAAATGGCCTCAAGGCCCCGAGTCATCACATCAACGGCTTCGTTGGGGTGGTTCGGGGTGGAGATGTACAGCTGAGTATCGTCAGCGTACAGATGACAACTCACCCCGAAGCCACGGATGATCTCCCCCAGCGGCTTCATATAGATGTTGAACAGGAGAGGCGAGAGAATCGACCCCTGCGGCACCCCACAAGTGAGTTTCCTAGCGTTCGATCTCTGCCCCCCTGGCAACACCGTCTGCGAATGGTCAGAGAGGTAGGAGGAGAACCACCAAAAAATGGTGCCTCCCACCCCAAAACCCTCCAGCCGTCGCAGCAAGATACCATGGTTGATGGTATCAAACGCCGCTGACAGATCCAACAGGAGAACAACAGAGGAACAACCCCTGCCCGTGCCCTCCAGAGATCATCGACCAATGCGACCAAAGCCGTCTCCGTGCTGTACCCAGGCCTGAAGCCGGACTGGCACGGGTCTAGATAGACGGTTTCATCCAGGTACCGGGGAAGCTGCCATGTCACCACACTCTCAACAACCTTCGCCAGAAAGCGGAGATTGGAGACAGGACGGTAATTAGCCAAAATAGCCAGGTCCAGGGAAGGCTTCTTAAGGAGGGGCCTCACTACCGCCTCTTTCATTTATCATTTACCATTTAAATTTGTTACTGCTGCCCAGTTCCAGTGGATTATGATTGGCATACAATCCAAAAGACAATAAAACAAGTAAAAATAAAGAACCATACAGACAGCCCAGACTTAAATGATTTTGAAGGCAGCAGGAAACCACAACAGCCCCCAATACATTAACCCCAGATTTATCCAATTTTTAAAAGATTGTCTGTTTTCTTTTAACAGATTGCTATTCAAAATGCATAAAGTCCTTGCAAATAAGTCAAAAATGAAGATAATGTTATTTGATGCTTTAGTGAGAATAATGAAAGCAGTAATGCAGCATTGTACTGTAAATTTGCCCTTTTCATGCATGTGTGAGATGCAATGATGCACACACAAAAGGGGACACAATTTGTATTTCAACACTGATATTTTCATTGTACTCCATTGCCTCATACAGATTTTGTCATATTAAGTAGCCCTGATATTTGTGTGCAAGACATGACTGTATTTTTAACAAATTTCCAAGGGCTTCAAAAAGTTTGCCAAGGAACAATATTTTCTTCATATATCAGAAACTAGTATTTAGAAAATATATTCAATGCAGAGAAATGTTTTGAAAGAATTCTGTGAGTGGATGAATTGAAAAAAAAAACTATTTAAGAATAGTTCTGAAATAGTTTCTTCATAACACCAAGAGAGAAATGAAATTTAGGCTCACATCTTTTGCCATATTGATAAAAACAGGACATTAGTTCCATATTTAGTTGGCAACAATCATTTTTTAAAAACATCTCTATCAGAACATTTGGTAGGAATGAATTTAGTTGCCATTCTCACTGGGGATCAAACAAAGTCAGTATGACATGTGTTCTTTTCTAATAAAACAGAAATACCAGAAGTGGATTCCATTTATTTTATGATATTTATGATTTTGACAAGAAGTTTCAGGCCAGGATTTTTTTTTTTGAATTACATAGCCGGTTGTGAAAAAAACTCCTCTGCATCAGTTTATTTTACTTACATGTAAAGCAGAATTTTAAAGATAACTTGGCTATCTTTTAAACATCATTAAAAAAGGTAAAGGAGTCATTGTGGATTTTACTTTGATAGTGGTAGCTGACTTTAGGAGGTTGTGCTCATCTCTATTTCTAGGCCACTAAGCCAGCACTGTCTGAAGACATTTCCATGGTCACGTGGCCAGCTGCACAGCATGCCACAGTGCAGAGCATGTGGCGAAACATGGAGCACTGTTACCTTCTCACCAAAGTGGTACCCATTTATCTACTTGCATTTACATGCTTTCAAACTGCTAGGTGGAAAGGAGATGAAGCATGAAAGCTCACTTCAACATGGGGGGTGGTGGCGGCGGGGTAGGGTTCAAACTGCTGGAGTATAGACCTTCTCTGGTGTTTTTTTTTCCTCCTTCAAATTTTCTATTTTCTATTACATTTACATATCAATGTGTGAACAGTGTGACACCTGGGTGCCATACATTTCAGTACAGATAAAGTAATATTATTAATCATTCATTCACATTCATCCAGCTTATATATTTCTAGTAGTAATACACATTTATATCTGTTAAGTTTGGGTAATAAAGAGGCAGGAGACCAGTGAGTGACAACAGCTCTTTAGTTTATAGTGATCCCAGCAAAAGACAACAGGCAAAAACCCCTCTTTAAATACTATTTTGGCTGAGGCTTCAACCAATCAGCAACGTGCTAGTTCCCGCCCAAACTTCCCTCCTAAAGTTTAAATACATTACACTCCTTCCCTCCCAGAACGCATTGTACCCATATTTACATAAAATTTGCATGTTATTTTTCCACGTAGTCACGCAGGTAGACAGGGCGTCTCCTAACTCTTTCTGACCTGCGCAATTCATTCTCTGGGAGTGAGTCGAGCTGGTCGGAGGGACTGTTTGTTCCTCCCAGCTCCTCCTCTGGGCCGTCCGGCCCTGGATTATTGGCAGAGTCGTCCCTGCTGTCTTCAGGAGGAACCGGTTGGCGTCGCTGGACTTCATCGGATTCAGATAAGTCCTCCGCTCGCCTCGGGTTTGAGTCAGCTGTAGATTCAAACATTTGGTAGTCAGGGCCTGGCTGTTTGGTTTCTGTATTACTTGGTATTCGTTTTCTTAATTGGTCTATGTGGCGTCTCCAAACCCGGCCATCCTCCATGTCTACTACATATGATTTTGGCCCGGTTATGCCTAGAATTGTCCCTTTTAACCATGTTGGGCCCTCGCTATAGTTGTGTGCCCATACTGGGTCACCCGCTGTCATCTCCCTAGTTTTTTCTTGGATACCCTTGTACCCATCTGGGGTGTAGGTTGGGTTTAGTTGGTCTAATGGGCACCTGAGTTTCCTGCCCATCAATAGTTCCGCTGGGCTGTGGCCAGTTGTCACACAGGGGGTTCTATGTTGGACTGCCAAGAAGGTATCAATTTTGATTTGCCAATCGCCTGGACTTATCCTAGATAGCGCTTCCTTGGCGCTCGAGCAAGCGTTCTGCAAGTCCGTTCGTCGCCAGGTGGAAAGGCGCCGAGAGGACATGTCTGATGCCCTCTTCCGCTAAGTACCCCTCAAACTGGTTTGCCGTGAACTGCGGGCCGTTGTCAGAAACTAGGGTGTCGGGCAGGCCGTGTGTTATGAATAGATGCCTCAGGACTGTGATTACTGCTTCGGCCGTTGTGGTTTTCATGAGAATGATTTCTAACCATTTTGAGTAGGCATCTACTACAATTAAAAAGGTCTGCCCATGGAATGGCCCAGCAAAATCTATGTGAATCCTGGACCATGGCCCCTGGGGTTTCTCCCACTCTCTAATTGGGGCTGTAGGGGGTAGTGGCCTTGACTCTTGGCAGGATTGGCATTTCCCTACCCTGTCGCTAATGTCCTTATCCATTAGGGGCCACCATACATAACTCCTCGCTAAACTCTTCATCCTCACAATTCCCGGGTGGCCCACATGCAACAGTTCCAACACATTTCGTAATTTTCTGGGATAACCACCCTATCCCCCATAACAGACACCCCTTGAACCGACAGTTCCGATCGTTTTTCGCAAAGTCTTTGAAACGCTCACCCGGCAGCGGGCCATCCCTTGCACCCAACCGATTACAGTCCTTATTGTAATGTCCTGTAAGATGCCTAGCCACTTCCTTGGATGTGACTGGGCCAGAGTCCAAAGAGTCAATTAGCAAGACGGGTGTCCCGGGTCGGGTCTTGATAGTCTCTGGTAAAGGGCATCTACTAAGAGCGTCCGCATGCCTAAGTCTTTTCCTGGACGGTGGAGCAATTTGTAAGAGTATGCTGCTAGGAAGATAGTCCATCGGGTCAGCCTGGGTGAAAGTGCAACGGGTGTTGGGCGGTCGCCCGCTAAGAGTCCCAGTAGGGGTCTATGGTCCGTGACTATCTCAAAATCTCGCCCGAATAAGTATTCGTGGAATTTCTTCACCCCGGAGACTATAGCCAATGCTTCCCTATCTAGCTGGCTGTAGTTCCTTTCGGCTGAGGACATTGTTCGGGAATAATACGCTATAGGGGCTTCTGTTCCATTCGGTAACCTATGGCTGAGCACAGCCCCCACCCCGTAGGGAGATGCATCGCAAACTAGTACTAGTGGCAACATGCCATTGTACTGGATGAGGAGGCTATCGCTGGACAAAAGGTTTTTTACCCCCTCAAATGCCCTAGCCTCCACTCTGCCCCAGGACCAAACAGCTTTCTTTGCTAGTAATTTATGTAACGGTTCGGCTATTGTTGCCTTATTCTTTAAGAATACCGCATAGAAGTTGACAAGCCCTAAGAATGCTTGTAATTCTGTTTTATTTTTGGGAGCTGGGGCCTTCCTAATGGAAGGGTGGGGCCTTCCTCTCAGTAGGGTGGATCCCTTCCCTGTCTATTCGGTATCCCAGGAACTCTACGGATTCCACCCCAATTTGGCATTTGTTAAGCTTAACTGTAAGCCCAGCAGACCTGAAAATGCCCAAAACCTTCCTTAGTTTTACCCCAAGTTCATCTAAGTTTTCTGCTGATACCAATACATCGTCGAAATATGGTACCACCCTGGGTAGACCCTGTAACAGTCGTTCCATTAGGTTTTGGAATAGCCCTGGAGTCACACTCACTCCGAACTGGAGTCGAGTGCATTTGAACGCACCGCGGTGCGTGACAATTGTCTGCACCTTGGCTGTGCTGCTATCTACGGGTAGTTGTTGGGAGGCTTGAGCCAAATCGAGTTTGGCGAAAACCTGCCCTTGTCCTAACGAGTGCAGCAAGTGTTGCACTACTGGGACGGGGTATGCGCTCTTCTGCAATGCTTTGTTAAGCGTTGCCTTGTAGTCAGCACAAATCCGGACTGATCCGTCCGGTTTGACTGGGGTCACTATGGGTGTCTCCCATTTTACATGGTCGATGGGGACTAGTATTCCCTGGCTTACTAGTTTGTCTAATTCCCTGTCAATCTTGGGCTTTAGGGCGAATGGGACCCTCCTAGCCTTTAACCTGATGGCGGCAACTTGTGGGTCTAGGTTGAAAGAAATAGGAGTCCCCACGTACTTGCCCAGGCAGTCCTTGAAGACGTCCTCGAACTCCTTCAGTAGTTCATCCTTGAGGTTGACTTCGTTTCTGTAGACCCCGGTCACTCCCATGCCCAAAGCCCGGAAGCAGTCCAGCCCTAGCAAGCTCGGTAGAGTTCCATCTACTACGGTGATTGGCAGGGTCTTCTTGAACTGTCCATACTTGACTTTGACGGACGTGACTCCTCGAACAGGGATCCGATTTCCCTGGTAGTCTTGCACTCTCAGCTTCTGGGTTTGTAGCTGGCGCTTTGCGATGGCTGGCAAGTCCCTCACGATGGTGTCCCAGGACATAATTGTGATTGATGAGCCGGTGTCCACCTCCATTTGGCACGGCACCGCTTCAATGTATGTTTTGGTAAAAATCTTCTTTTCTAGTCATGTCGATGCGTGCCCACTCTCACAGTGGTCTGATTTAACTTCGCGCCCTTTTTGAATGGACCAATTCCGGGCCGCTTCGCTGCTCCGGCGCTCTGATTGGGCGGTTTGAATTTTTGGCAGGAAGGTTGGGGGGGCTCGACAGGCCTGAGCTATGTGTCCTTTCTTTTCGCACCGCCAACAAACCGCGTCCTTGAACCGACAGTTTTGTCGTTGGTGTTGGCACCCGCAACTCACGCATTCGTCCCGGTCACATCTCTCCGGCCTCCCGGTGTGGAAAACCTCTTCCTCTTCCTCACCTTCCGATTCGGCCTGGACTTCCTCGCTGTGGACCAGTGTTGTTTTCGTTCCGGCACCCTGCACGTTCGGCTTTTGCAAGGTCTCCGCCGCTTTGGTGGACATCTCGTGAGCCCTGGCCTCGTCCAAGGCTATTGCCAAAGTCAGGTTGCTCTTAGACAGCAGCCGCCTTTGTAGTCGGATGTCCCTGACCCCACAAATGAGTTGTTCGAGTAAGGAGTCCTCCAAATCTCTGTACTCACAGTGGTTCGCGGCTTTCCTCAACGCGGCCATGTACACGCTTATCGATTCGCCCTCTCGCTGTACCCGTTGCCTCAACTCGAACCGTTGGACGAACTTTGAGGGTATCGGTGCGTAGTGCGCTCGAAGTGTTGTTTGTAGTGTTTGCCACGGTACCGATTGTATCGGCGTTGGCTCTGAGAGTGACTCCGTGGTATCGAAAACCTCTGGACCGCAGTGGCTCAGGAAGTACGCTCGCTTCCGATTATCCGAGACTCCTTGTAGTTCGTTTGCTTCGAGGAAACACTCGAAACGAGCCATGTACGACCCCCATTTCTCCTTGGCTGGGTCAAATGGCGCTGGCGGCGTGTAGCTGGACATCGCTAATATCTGCCCTTTGAAACTGGCTGGGTTCGTGAATTCCTTTGCTCCTTCAGCTCTTTTTTCCAATCTCACTGCCTCAATATCCCACCTTCGTTGCCAATGTTAAGTTTGGGCAATAAAGAGGCAGGAGACCAGTGAGTGACAACAGCTCTTTAGTTTATAGTGATCCCAGCAAAAGACAACAGGCAAAAACCCCTCTTTAAATACTATTTTGGCTGAGGCTTCAACCAATCAGCAACGTGCTAGTTCCCGCCCAAACTTCCCTCCTAAAGTTTAAATACATTACAATATCAAATTATAATTTTTCATTATTTCATATTGTTTAAACATTCTAAACCTCCCTGTTATCATTGCACTTATTTTATAAAAATGTGTATGCTGATATTCCCCCTTTCTCTTATTTCTTTCTTTATTCTAACTTTTTTCATGTCACCATTATATTAAAAGACATCCCCTTTGTATTACAATACTATCCTTCATTATTTCATTGTTCAATATTTAAATATACAATTCTAATACTAATCACAATATTATTTAAACATACAAATTAATTCTATTCATATTCTTTACATTCATCCAATCTTTATAATTTCACTATTAATACACCTGTTTATATTAAAATATGTTACTTCATCATTTTATTACTCATTATTTCACTTTATTATTTCACTACAAATCATATTATTTAAACTTACTCAATAATACCATTATCCAATCTCTAATTTACCCCTTTTTAATACTTAGTTCTTATTCATATTTCCCACATTTCAATCTTTGAATCTATTTATATTAAAATACTATCCTTCATTGTTTCATTACTCCATGTTTCAATATACTATTCTAATGCCAATCACAATATTATTTAAACATAAAAAATAACTCTATTCATATTTTTTGCTTCCATCCAGTCTTTATGGTTCTAGTACTAATACACATTTATATTAAAAATTATTTCCATTATTTAATTGCTCAGCATTTACCAATTACAATCTTATTTAAGCTTACTTAATAATACCATCATTTAGTCTCTCTTTAATTTTCCCATTTTATTATTACTCTTGTTTCTTCATGTAAAGGTATATGTATAAGTAATCCTCAATCTCTTATTGAACACATTCCTATCTTTGTTCTAATTTCTCCTCCTGCCGCCATTATAAAAAAAGGAAAGAAATAGAAAAAAAGTTTTTTTCTTTCTTCTTTTTCCTATCCCTCTTCTATCCATCATCTCTTGCCCGCATCAATACTTTAATTCTTATTCTTTTTTTTAACTTGCCTCCCATTTGTTGTTGTTGTTAGTTGTGAAGTCATGTCCGACCCTTCACGACCCCATAGACAATGTTCCTCCAGGCCTTCCTGTCCTTTACCATCCTCTGGAGTCCATTTAAACTCATGCCTACTACTTCAGTGACTCCATCCAGCCACCTCGTTCTCTGTCGTCCCCTTCTTCTTTTGCCCTCCATCTTTCCCAGCATTAGGCTCTTTTCCAGGGAGTTCTTCTTTCTCATTAGGTGGCCAAAGTATTTCAGTTTCATCTTCAGGATCTGCCCTTCTAAAGAGCAGTCAGGGTTGATCTCCTCTAGGACTGACTTGTTTGTTTGCCTTGCAGTCCAAGGGACTCGCAGGAGTCTTCTCCAGCACCAGAGTTCAAAGGCCTCAATTCTTTGGCGCTCAGCCTTTCTTTTTTTTTTTTTTTTTTTCAAAAGTTTTATTTTTACAATCATATCAAATAGTTCATCCAATGTACAGTTATATACAATTAGTCGGGCTTGCCCAGTCACCACCCCCCTTTTTAACACTCTTCCCTCTTCTACCTTCTTCTACTTTCCAACCTTCCTCTCCTTCTCTTATCTACATCCTCCTCCTCCACCCTACACCTTCCTTCTCCCTCTTCTACCCTCTTCCTTCCTCTTCTCCTCTTTCCTACCTCCTACTCTCTTTTCTCCCTCCCCTCCGTTCTAAAATGGTAACTGGGCAGACCCGACCCTGCATTAATTATATTTATACATCTTCAATTAACCCTGTACATTAACCATCACTCCATCTCTGCCAAACCCCCCAATTCCCCTCCCCCTCACCCCCCACCCCCCACCCCGACTTCCCAGAACAAAATGCAGGGTATCAAAACTAACAATCATAATCTAAAATAATTCCTAAATTATAATCTCTAGTCACACCACACTTAGTCACACTCTCAATTCCCCTCTCCTTCAAAAATATATCTAATACAAAATATTTCCTAAATTTACTCATATGCTATTCGATATTTTTTTATCTGATACTTATTTTGAATATAATCAATCCACATTTTCCATTCTAAAATATATTTTTCTAGTGTATAGTCTTTCAAGTAAGCGGAGATTTTTGCCATCTCTGCCAAATTTGATACTTTGAGTGTCCATTCTTCAATTGTAGGTAATTCTTCTTTCTTCCAATACTGAGCAATCAAAAGTCTTGCGGCTGTTATTAAGTTCAAAATCAATTTAGTCTCTATAGCTGTACAGTCCATAATAATTCCTAGAAGAAAGAACTGCGGAGTAAACTTAATCTTCTTTTTCAAAATATTCTGCATGATCCACCATACTTTAATCCAAAATGCTTTAACTTTTTTACAAGTCCACCATATATGGTAATAAGTGGCATCTTCACAATCGCATCTCCAACATTTAGCCTGTACATTAGGATACATACATGACAACTTTTTAGTTCCTCTTCGCTTTCTGCCATTAGAGTGGTATCATCTGCATATCTGAGGTTGTTGATATTTCTTCCGGCAATCTTAATTCCAATTTTTGATTCATCTAGCCTCCCATAGTTTTCTCTTAAATCTTTATCTTTGTCTGTATCTGTGTCTACATCCTGCCTAGTGAATCAAAGTGTTTCTCCCATCCCTACTCTCTTCCACTGTCTAGCTTTGAAATTATCAGCCTGGACCCCTGTCACCCTTCCCAAAGTATCTTCCTGCTCCTCCCGTTCTCTTTTCAGATCTCTTGTAATGTTTGATTCAGATCTCTTATAATGTTTGATTCATCAATCATTATTAATGTTATTGATGACTCCTCATTATCTTCTTTTTGTTGATTCCTCAATTCTGTTTTTCCCTCGATTCCTTCTGCTAGCTCCTTCCTTTCCTGGGCATCTTGGTCATTACTCATTGTCCTTTGTATAATATTTTCCAATTTTTGATCCATGCCATCCATTAATTCCATAATCTCCTTATGTTCTTTCTGTATAATATTCTTTATGCTTTGAAACATCAAATCCATCTTGTTCAAAGTTCTGCTTGTTTCCTCCTTACATTGCATCTTATCTTGTTTTAATAAATTCCACTTTTGGCCAATAGCCCAAGAACCATTTGTTCAAACCTGAGATTACTTTTCAAAGTATACACTAATCATAGTTTCATAAGTAGTCAGTGAGTTCCATTTACATAGTCCAGGGAGTTATCCAAGCCTCTTTAAGTCATCTTTATAGATTCAGTCATATAACTTAACATTAAGGTGTCACTTTAATTAAATGTCTTCCTTGTTCTCATATATAAATCTCCAATGGTCATAGGGTAGATGTATATAGTCCAGTAAATATTTTTACAGTCCTTTAAATGGGTATTCCCAGGCTTGTATATTTTCCTTTAATCAGCAGGTGGCACTCTCAGGTTAATGTTCAATATTGTTATTAGAAATCTGGTTTTAATTATTTTAAATTGTAATTCAATTATAGAAGCATTGTTAATTTTTAAAATCTGTAATTCCAGCATTTTAGATTGCCTTCCCAATGTCACATCTTCCCAATTTGAGAGTCTAATTTCCTGCATTTTAAAATATTTTTTCCTCTCTTTAATCCTTTCCTTCTGGTCTGGTAGTTTTCTCAAAGTGTTTCTCCCATCCCTACTCTCTTCCACTGTCTAGCTTTGAAATTATCAGCCTGGACTCCTGTCACCCTTCCCAAAGTATCTTCCTGCTCCTCCCGTTCTCTTTTCAGATCTCTTGTAATGTTTGATTCAGATCTCTTATAATGTTTGATTCATCAAACATTATTAATTTTATTCATGACTCCTCGTTATCTTTTTTTCATTGATTCCTCAATTCTGTTTTTCGCTCTATTCCTTCTGCTAGCTCCTTCCTTTCCTGGGCATCTTGGTCATTACTCATTGTCCTTTGTATATTTTCCAATTTTTGATCTATGCCATCCATTAATTCCATAATTGCCTTATGTTCTTTCTGTATAATATCCTTTATGCTTTGAAACATCAAGTCCACCTCATTCAAAGTTCTGCTGGTTTCCTCCTTATGTTGCATCTTATCTTAATAAATTCCACTTTTGGCCAATAGCCCAATAGCCCAATAACCTCAGGTTGTTCAAACCTGAGGTTACTCTGCAAAGTATACACTAATCACAGTTCTTTATGTTCCATAAGTAGTCAGTCAGTTCCATTTACATAGTCCAGGGAGTTATCCAAGCCTCTTTAAATCACCTTTATAGATTCAGTCATATAACTTAACATTCAGGGGTCACTTTAATTAAATGTCTTCCTTGTTCTCACATTTAAATATCTAGTGGTCATAGTGTAGATGTATATAGTCCAGTAAATATTTTCACAGTCCTTTAAATGGGAATTCCCAGGCTTGTATATTTTCCTTTCATCAGCAGGTGGCACTCTCAGGTTATTTTCCTATATTGTTACTAGAAATCTGGTTTTAATTATTTTACATTGTAATTCAATTTCAGAAGCAGTGCTAAATTTTAAATCTGTAATTTCAGCATTTTAAATTGCCTTCTCAATGTCATGTCTTCCCAATTTGAGAGTCTAATTTCCTGCATTTTTAAATATTTTTTTCCTCTCTTTAATCCTTTCCTTCTGGTCTGGTAGTTTTCTCAAAGTATTTGATTGCTGCTTTAACAGGTAGTTCTGAGTAAATCCTAGATTTTTCTTTTGGGGTTAACTTTTGGGTAAAAAAAAATCCTCTCACCCAGTTCCACCCAGCTGCAGCTCTCCGAGACCTCACAGTGCATCCTTCTTTGCTTCAACACCCCTCCAAGCTGGCTTTGGCTCCTTTTGGAGCCCACCAATGGGGAGAACTTGGCACAGGCATGCTGAGACCCGCTCTCCATGTCTGATCTCACCACTACGTCAGCCAGAAGTCCACTTCTCTGGTGTCTTTTAAGTCAGTGAGCCATTATGCCTCTTTAAATATCATAAGAGAGATCTTTTTTTTGTTGTTGTTGTTTACATTTATACCCCGCCCTTCTCCGAAGACTCAGGGCGGCTTACAATGTATAAGGCAATAGTCTCATTCTATTTGTATATTTTTTTTTACAAAGTCAACTTATTGCCCCCCCAACAATCTGGGTCCTCATTTTACCTACCTTATAAAGGGTGGAAGGCTGAGTCAACCTTGGGCCGGGCTCGAACCTGCAGTAATTGCAGGCTTTGTGTTCTAATAACAGGCTTCTCTATTGTCTGAGCTATCCCGATCTGCACATTTTTAGTCTCTGATGACCTAATTTCAGAAAGTTTATACTTGTAAGTGGCAATTAATAAAGGCAAGAAAAGATGGAATGGCAATGGATGGAAACTAATCAAGGAGAGAAGCAACCTAGAACTAAGGAGAAATTTCCTGACAGAACAATTAATCAGTGGAACAGATTGGACAGCCATTTTTCTGAAATGGTATAGGGTTTCCTGTCTGAGCAGGGGATTGGAGTAGAAGACCTCCAAGGTCCCTTTCCACTCAGTTATTCTGTTATTCTGTTTTGCTCTTAGCATACTGAATTTGCTATATTTTAACAGTGGTGTCTGCAATCATCAAAGGCAAAATAAAATAAAATAAAATTCAAAATGTATTGGGTTTTTGTTTTTTTCAGAATTCTGATTGCCTTCATTTCTCATATATTTGGGCAATATAAATGTAAACTCTTTGGACTTACACCTAATACCAATCAGGTTTTTTTAAAAAAATCATTATTTAACAATTAATTCAGAATTGTAGGATAGGGCAGAAATAAATTGTAAACAGTGTTCCTGAAAAGCTGCTTATAGTATCAAGTGTGTGTGTGTGTGTGTGTGTGTGTGTGTAGTTGAACAATAATCTTTGGATATGTTTTTTGGAAATCTAATTTACAGTCAAAAAGCAATATTTATTTCAAGATAGCTTAGCCTACAAAGTCAAATGAAATCTGTTTGCTCTTTGAGATACCATCATAAAAAGAATAGTGGCAGTTATTATTGCAGGCATCCATTGACAATATGAAATTTGTTCTTTTAATGCTTTCACAGAAAGAAAAAGTTTATCCTGTAGCTGAAAAAGTTGTATCATTGGGAAAGAAACTTTTTGAAAGTTATTGATATATATGTATAACAGTCTCCCTCAACCAATTCTTTTGTTCCCACAGCTTGCAAACATAGAGAAGCAGAGGTCATATCTTCTTTTGTGTTGGTTCTGGGGCTGGCAGATTGTAAGCGGAGCTGTTTAATAATAGATAATAAAAGAAAGTTTTGAAGTGTGTATTACAAGCACAGGAAAATATAAGGTATTAGATACATTTCAATGATCTACTTTATCTGAATTTTATCATAATGATGTCTATTATCACTTCAGATTTTGTGAACATGAACACAAATAGTTGAATTATGAAAGTGTAAGCCACAGTTCATGCAGGGAATAGATTTGGAGCTGGGGATATATACATACATACATATGTTTGCTTAGAAATATGGAAACATGCATTTTGTTTTAATCATTGTATAATCTCTGTCCTGGTTTTGTGGTCAAATAAAAATTCATTGCAGGCATTTGACAGGGAAACAGCCTCACCTGCATTCATTGAGTCATTCCCATTGCAAAAAATCTGTCATAAAGCTGTCTCCTGCTTTGTTGGTTTCATAATTGTTTCTGAAGTAGAGTTATAGATTACAAAATGAAAATTTTGGGGAAAGGAATCTGCAGAATTGATAGATATAAACATCTATTCTAGGTTGCTAAGCTTCCATTGGAAATGCATGAACAACACTGAAAGGAAAATATATGGTTATAAAATACCCTAGGGCAATGTTTCTCAACCTTGGCAACTTTAAGATACGTGGACTTTAACTCTCAGAATTCCCTAGCCAGCATGCTAGCTGAGGAATTCTGGAAATTGAAGTCCACATAAAGGTAAAGGTAAAGGTTCGCACATACGTGCTAGTCGTTGCCGACTGTAGGGGGCAGTGCTCTTCTCCGTTTCAAAGCCAAAGAGCCAGCGCTGTCTGAAGACGTCTCCATGGTCATGTGGCCGGCATGACTCAATGCCAAAGGCGCACGGAACGCTGTTACCTTCCCACCAAAGGTGGTCCCTATTTTTTCTACTTGCATTTTTACAGCTTTTGAAACTGCTAGGTTGGCAGAAGCTGGGACAAGTAACGGGAGCTCACACCGTTACATGGCAGCATTAGGGATTTGAACCGTCGAGCTGCCGACCTTTCAATCGACAAGCTCAGCGTCCTAACCCCTGAGCCACCGCGTCCCTTTAGAAGTCCACATACAGTATCCTAAAGTTGCCCACGTTGAAAAACACTGTCTTGGCGTGTCATGCTTCATAATATGCAGCTATGGTCCTGAATAGAATGAATATAGAATTCTGAATTTATATCATTATGGTCTTTGTGTAGGATCTTAACATTGTCTTTGCACTAAAACTGTTCCAAGGCAGAAGGTATTGTATATTTACCTTTGAAGACTTTTAAAAATTGCAGTTAAAGTAAAGCACGGAAGCTTGATTTTTTAACATCTGTACTTCATCATGGATATTTTTATTTATTTATTTATTTATTTGCATTTATATCCTGCCCTTCTCCGAAGACTCAGGGCAGCTTACACTATGTTAGCAATAGTCTTCATTCTATTTGTATATTTATATACAAAGTCAACTTATTGCCCCCAACAATCTGGGGGCATTTTACCTACCTTATAAAGGATGGAAGGCTGAGTCAACCTTGGGCCTGGTGGGACTAGAACCTGCAGTAATTATTTATTTATTATTTAATCATATTTATATACCGCCCTATCTCCCAAAGGACTCAGGGCGGTTTACAGGCACTTAAAAACACATAAACACATAAATACAATATAAAAACAATTAAAAAACTTATTCTATAAGCCCGTTATTAAAATATAAAAATAAAACCCAATTAAAACCCATAAATTTAAAATCTAGCTCAGTCCTGCACAATTAAATAGGTATGTTTTAAGCCCATGCGGAAGGTCCGAAGGTCAGCTGGCGAGTCCGGGGTAGTTCGTTCCAGAGGTGGGAGCCCCCACAGAAGGCCCTTCCCTGGGCGTCGCCAGACGACATTGCCTCGCTGACGGCACCCTGAGGAGACCCTCTCTGTGAGGCGCGGGTCGGTGAGAGGTATTCGGTAGCAGTAGGCGGTCCCGTAAATAACCCGGCCCAATGCCATGGGCGCTTTAAAGGTGGTCACCAAAACCTTGAAGCGCACCCGAAGGCCACAGGTAGCCAGTGCAGTCTGCGCAGGATGGGTGTCATGCGGAGCCACGAGGGCTCCATCTATCACCAGCGCAGCCGCATTCTGGACTAACTGTAGCCTCCGGATGCCCTTCAAGGGAGCCCCATGTGAGAGCATTGCAGTAATCCAGGCGAGGCGTCACGAGTGCGTGGTGACCGTGCATAGGGCATCCCGGTCCAGAAAGGCGCAACTGGCGTACCAGGCGAACCTGGTAGAACGCTCTCCTGGAGCGGCCGTCAAATGATCTTCTAGAGACAGCCGTTCATCCAGGAGGGCGCCTAAGTTGCGCACCCTCTCCATCGGGGCCACTGACTCGCCACCGATGGTCAGCCGCGGATTTAGCTGACTGTACCGGGATGCCGCATCCACAGCCACTCTGTCTTGGGGATTGAGCTTGAGCCTGTTTCTCCCCATCCAGACCCGTCGGCCTCCAGACACGGGACAGCACTTGATAACCGTTGGGGTGGTCCGGTGTAGAAAGTACAGCTGGGTGTCATCCGCATACAGCTGGTACTTCACACGAAACCACTGATGATCTCACCCAGCGGCTTCATGTAGATGTTAAACAGTAGGCGAGAGGATCGACCCCTGCGGCACCCCACAAGTGAGGCGCCTCGGGGCCGACCTCTGCCCCTGTCAACACCGACTGCGACGGTCGGAGAGATAGGAGGAGAACCACCGATAAACGGTGCCTCCACTCCCAATCCCTCCAACCGCGCAGCAGGATACCATGGTCGATGGTATCGAAAGCCGCTGAGAGGTCTAATAGGACCAGGGCAGAGGAACAACCCCTATCCTGGCCCTCCAGAGATCATCCACCAACGCGACCAAAGCCGTCTCCGTGCTGTAACCGGGCGGAAACCGGACTGGAGCAGGTCTAGATAGACAGTTTCATCCAGGTGTAAGAAACTGATATGCCACCATACTCTCTACAACCTTCGCATGAGCGGGTTGGAGACCGGACGATAATTACCTAAAACAGCCGGGTCCAGGAAGGCTTCTTGAGGAGGCCTCACCACCGCCTCTTTCAAGGCGGCCGGAAGACGCCTCCACCAAAGAAGCGATCGTAATCGCCTGGAGCCAGCCTCGTGTCACCTCCCGAGTGGCCAGCACCAGCCAGGAGGCACGGGTCCAGTAAACACGTGGTGGCATTCAGCCTACCCAACAACCTGTCCATGTCCTCGGAGCCACAGGGTCAAACTCATCCCAAACAATATCGCCAAGACCACCCTCGAGCATCTCACCCGTCACGCAATCTTGGTCCAGACCATCCCGAAGCTGAGCGATTTTATCGTATAGATAACCGTTAAACTCCTCAGCACGTCCCTGCAGCGGGTCATCCCGCTCCCCTGGTGTAGGAGGGAGCGGTCACCCAAACAGGGCGGCTGGGCGGTTATCTGCCGATGCAATGAGGGAGGCGTAGCTCGCCTCGCTTCCCTCAATGCCACTAGGTAAGTCCTAGTATAGGACTTCACTAGTGTCCGATCAGCTTCCGAACGGCTAGACCTCCAGGAACTCTCTAGGCGTCTTCTCCGGCGCTTCATCCCTCTCAGCTCCTCGGAGAACCAAGGAGCCGGTTGGGACCTGCGCCGGGTCAGAGGCCGCAAAGGCACGACACGGTCTAAGGCCCCCGCCGCAGCCCGTTCCCAGGCCGCAACAAGTTCCTCAGCCGAGCCGTGAGCCAGACCCTCAGGAAATGGCCCAAGCTCCGTCCGGAACCCATCCGGGTCCATCAGGCGCCTGGGACGGAACCAACGTATCGGCTCCATCTCCCTGCGGTGGTGAATGGCGGTCAGAAAGTCCAGGCGAAGAAGAGAGTGATCTGACCATGACAAAGGTTCAGTGACTATTTCCTTTAAGTCCAGATCTCTCAACCACTGACCAGAGAGAAAAATCAGGTCCAGAGTGCCACCCCCAATGTGAGTAGGGCCATCAACTACTTGGGTCAGGTCCAAGGCCGTCATGGAAGCCATGAACTCCCGAGCTGCCGTCGATGACGAGCCGGAAGATGGCAAGTTAAAGTCCCCCATGACTAAAAGTCTGGGGGTCTCAACTGCCACCCCAGCCAGCACCTCCTGGAGCTCGGGCAGGGCGGCTGTCACGCAGCAAGGAGCCAGGTACGTGACCAGCAAGCCCATCTGACACCTATGACCCCACCTCACAAGAGGATTCACACCCGGCATTCTGAGGTACAGTGGTCTCCCTCGGCTCTAGACTCTCTTTAATAACAACCGCCACCCCCCCACCCCTACCCTGGGCCCTCGGCTGATGGAATGCATGGAAACCTGGTGGGCACATCTCGACCAGGGGCACGCCCCCTTCAGTGCCCAACCAGGTCTCCGTAACGCCTATAATATCCGCGGCACCCCCCTGAATCAGATCATGTATTAGGGGGGCCTTATTGGCCACGGACCGTGCGTTGCATAACATCAGACGAAGGCCCAGGCTCTGAGGGTCTTGACCATCCGGGGAACGGGAGAAGGGAGGGGGATCGGGGCGCGCGATCGCCTGCAGACATCGAGCGCGCGCCCCCCCAGAACGATTGCAGGCAGCTGTTGTTAATAACAGACTGCATTAGCAGCCTGAGCCACAGAGGCCCTTTTTTATCAGTGGTCCCACCATTCCCATCTTTAATGTTTTCACACAAAACCACAAATGTGGCCACTTTTGTTTATTTTTCAAATTTTGATGCAGTTCAAAGATGGAAATAGGGGGCCCAATCCCTACCTTTTCTATTAACTTGTCACAAACCTCACAAAATGTCTCAAATATGGCATTTTCTGGCCACTCTCTAATCTGGGGAAGGTTGTGGAAGTTTACTAACAAGGATGGGAGTAGTTTGCTCTTCTGTGGTCCCTCACTCCCACCTCCATTCTTATACCACTCAAAATATTAATACCATATAACAAAATCAGGAAAACATTTTCAGCTGCCATTCTTCAAGTGAGGTCAATGGCCTTCTACAGCCCTTCGGTAAGTGAAAAGGCTGAATTGAAGTCCTTGAACAAACAAATATTACTCTGTTTGCATCTGGGCATATCCAAATACTTTGTTAGATTGGGCAATGGAAGAGACAGGACTCAGTGCTAACAGTAACAACAGCTTTTTATTAGTAGATCGGTGCAACCCAGCAGTTGGCTCGGCTGACTGCTTCCCCTTTTATAGGGAGCTGCCAGACAGGCCAGCCAATGGGGTTTGAGTATTCTCCTGCTGAATTGTGTACCTGAGTGAAGCCTATGCTCACGCCAATTCAATATGCAACATTTTTAATCTGTAAAGACCTGTAAGAGACCTTCTCATAGACAAAAATGTATACTTATAAACATTATCTATGCTGTACTTGAGATTCGATGTTACATGTTAAATGCCTTGGTTTTTTTCTTCCTGAAAGGACACAATATTTTAAATGAAAATAAATAAAAATGAAACATAAAAGCAAATGCCTTTTATTAGTTGTCGTTGTTGCTTAATTTCACATATTATGCTAACTTTTTGGCTTTTGTTTACTATGACATATAAAGCCAGACTTTGTACTTGTTAATTATGTTTTTTATGCTTTATACTCACGGTCAGTTGTAACTTATTGTAGTCTCCATGGTGAAGAAATCCTTGTAAAAGCACAATATATGATCCCAGTCTGACTCAAGCTATTCAGTTGCTTTTTAACAGGCTTGTTAATTATCTGTTCTTCTACACTGCTTGTTTTCCATTGTCTCCATAAAATGCACATGATGCTCATTGGCCTTCTGTATTAAATATCTAAGGTAAAATTCTGCACAATAGTATGAAAGTGAATCCCATTGATAGGATTCTGGTAGAAGAAGGAAGGAAAGAAGGAAGGAAGAAAGAAGAAAGGAAGGAAGGAAGGAAGGACTGAACTGGATAGTGCGTCGTATTAGAAAGTTGGGATAAATACATGTTAATTTATAACTTTCTAATATAAGTAACACCCACAACCACTGTGTTAAATGGCACTAAGCATTTCCACCAAATATTACAGTACTTTGACATTCAAAATACTAAACTGAATTATTAAACTATTATGTGGATTGGTTGATACTTCATGTTAGATGTGCCCTCAAACTCAACAATTGTATAATTTTTAGGAGGTATTATGAATAGTATATATTCAAATTAATTAATTTTTGGGAGTGAGTAAACCTGCATATCCAAACCAGATGCAATGTTTCTTAAATGATACTGAATGAACATGCCCAGTTCTTTTGCCAATGTACAAGTCTAATCATTTATTTTCTAAAGCAATTTCGAAGAAAAAAGAAATGCAACCAACTGTTAAATCCTACCTATTTTAAAAATGTCCTTCTACCTATCAGAGGCAAACTGTTGTTTTCTATTGAAAGGATTTGTGCCTGTGATTATGGAAATAAATCTGAAGCACATTTTAGACCAGTGGTCCATTGCAGCCAGCTCTAAGTTCATAGCTCTGAAAAACAATGACAGTCATTTTATGGGAATAAAAGATTATAAATCGTCTGCTTTGTCACTTCAATGCTTTTTTTCAGCAGCAGCATTTTTTCATTCTAACACAGCTGGTCCAGTAGGACCCACTTGTTTGCTGCTAACTTTTTAGAATGTTGTTTTTCTCCATCTTTTATTTTAATGCTTCCCCAGAATTGTTAAGTTTACAGATTTCAACCATCTCACATTTAATGCCAGCATTATTTCACCATATAAATTATAGGATGACATAGTCTCAAATTTTTATTCAAGGTATTATCAGCTTTTCCATCAGCCTTTCCATAGTCAAACTAGCCTTTTTGCCTTTTGAAATACTATCTGGAAATATCAACTAATATTTTTTGTTAGGGGCTATTCAAATCCAAATCCAAATTTGTTAATGTAAAATGACTTGCACTCATAGAAGATAATATTTGTAGGCCAGGGTTGAACTGTGGGGCCTTGGGGCCTTTAACAATGGCAGAGTTTCTAACATACTGCCCTCATTGGAAACATTTTTAAAAATTCAAGGGAGACATTCAGAAATGCCTTGTTTTGTGCACTTTGTATTATGCTATATAGCCTTGTCTAGAGCAATACACAAAGTCTGAAGACAAAGTCCCTTTGCCTTGGTTATTTTGCGACCAATAACTACTCCAGACCACAACCTTATCACAATCTCTGATGCCTTTTTACAGTGTATCCTACTGGCCACCTTCCCTTTCCTCAGCAAATCTGTTAATACAATAATTTGTGATATTGCCAGTAATGGTACCATTGCTGAATATTGTCTAAGGAAACCAGGGATGGAAAATGCTACCCTCTTTATCCTTTGATTATGTCACTTCCACTTCAGTGGCTATAAGACAAGCCAATTGGGGAAAAGGTGCCCACTGAAGATTTTACTGACTTTTTTTTTCAAAGCAAATTTAATTAAAGATAGAGACAAAACACAAGTTGGGCAGATACGACCTCGTAGAAAACCCTCACTCTGTCAAGGACCTTGGAGTACTCATCTCAAACGATCTAAGTTCCAGAGTTCACTGTAACAGCATTGCCAAAAAGGCATTAAAAGTTGTTAACCTAATCTTGCATAGCTGCTTCTCTGGTAATATTCTCTGGTAGTTAGTACTACTAACTAGAGCATACAAAACATTTGCTAGACCAATTATTGAATAAAGCTCATCTATCTGGAAACCGCACTGCATATGGAACATTAATACAATTGAGACAGTCCAGAGATATTTCACGAGAGAGTCCACCATTCCTCTGCTCACAATAGAATACCTTATGCCCCCAAACTTGAAATTTTGGGCTTAGAATTTAGAACTACGCCGCCTTCAGTATGACCTAAGCATAGTACATAAAATTATCTGCTACAATGTCCTGCCTATCAATGAGTACTTCATCTTCAACCACAACAAGACATGAGCAAACAATAGATACAAACTTAAGGTAAATAGCTTCAAAGTCGATTGCAGGAAATATGACTTCAGCAACAGAGTTGTTAATGCCTGGAATGCTCTACCTGACTCCCCTACAGCTTCAACCTTAGATTGTCTACTGTCGACCTAACCCCATTCCTAAGAGGTCTTTAAGGGGCGTGCTTAAGCGCACCAGCATGCCTACCGTCCCTGTGCTAATGTTCCTTTTATTTGTATCCATTTCATGTATTCATAATTATGTTTATACATATCTGTTATCTAATACATGCTTGACGAAATAAATAAATAAAAATTTTGGCACAAATGCAACTATCTTGTGCTAAAATTTTACACAATAGAAAAACTAGACTAAATTTTCCACTGCTACTACTACTGATTTGCTTCTTCACATCAACTATGAAATCAAGCAACCCAGAAAAAAGCCTTGCAATGTCTTTTCACTGGAAATAATATAAGCCATGTGGAAAGACCTCTGATATTTCCTGTATTCATATATACATTCTTTTTCTTGTTTTGGGAGGAATCCTAAATTTTTTTATGATTATACCAGCCATCTTTAATATGAATCCTAAAATAATTTCTAATAGGTTTAAATAGTTTATAAATTTTCTATAATTTTCTCTTAATATGGTTAACAATATAAATGCAAAGATGCAGTTGTTTACATTTTCACTATCCTTCTGTATGAAAAGTATTTTCCAAGAACCTTTTAAAATATATATATACTACTCTATTTCTCAGTGATGTTTCTGAGAGCTCAAATCAATCCTGCAATTCTCTCTCTCTCTTTTTCTGTCTTTAGAACTAACTTTTAATGATGAAGCAAGGTGTTATTTCTCTTAATTAACTTGAGGGAAAGTGGTAGATTGTTCTGCAGGTCTGACACTTGAAATATAAATGTTTACTTGCTTGAAACTCTATTTTCTATGCAGCCTCCTGGGTAACCAAACCATTAATGAATCAGTCACCCTTTGTATGTAATGATTAATGACTTTAGAGACAACATCCATTATCCCATTTCTAAAAACCCACTTGACTGTGTGCACCACATATTTTATCCTACTCTCAGGAAAGGCAGTGGAACAATCTTCAACAGCCTGCTCTGGAAGCATTTTAGTTACAGAATCTTGTTGCTGAAAAAGTTTTATTTCAAATTATAATTGTGATTTCTAGTATATTTATTGAGGGGGGAAAAACTCTCCTTGAAAAAATGTCATTTGTTGAAGCAATTTGTGACACTGAATATGTATAAGGCAATATTTCTCACAGGAAGCAGTACCTGCAAACTGAAAAGACAATGAAAGAAAAAGGATTACTTTTTCTTTTTAACTTGGCGTTGTAGTTAACAGCGAAAATATATGTGAACTTTATAAAAGGTCAATTGCACTATAATTTGCACAGCCATTGAAGAAATTCAGAAACAATATTTTTCATCACTAGAAAAGAGTCACTATAAGGTAGAGTTCACTACGGTGGGTTCTATTGTACAATGAAATAAGCCAGAGGGAAAGGTTGACTGAGCCAAGAGTCAGCTTTGAAATACCTTGGATTCCCAGAAACAAAGGTTGAAATCCCAGCAGGTATAGCTCAATGTTTTGTAGGAGATAAACGGATTTCTGGTGCATGTTACTATGTAGAGACCATTTTGATAGTGGGAGAACTTTAAAAGACAAAAGTATTTTCTGAACATTAGAAGATATTGGAGCACCTTTCTGAAGAACAGGGTATTTTTGTTTGAAAGTTTCACTCAAGTTTTCCATTCTTCAAAAAAAAAAAATTGACAGTTTTATGAAGAGCTCTGTCAGATAGGCAGCTCCTCTCTAACTTAAAGGTGAGATGGAGTTCAGCAAGGATGCTTATACTCAAAACTTCTTAAATAACTTTAGAAATATTTGACAAAAATGACAAACTATTATTGCCCAGTATATTTAGTACATTCATATATATTTTATGTAAGTTCAAAGGGTCATAACAATTGGTAGAGACAATGTCCAAGTTTGCTCTCTATCAATGAGACAACTTGCACGTACTTTCACAATGGTTACTTATAATTATTTTGAAGATTATTACTTGATGTTGTATATCTGCAACTCTTTATAAAACATTGACAGCATATGCACCAAGACAAATTCCTTGTGTGTCCAATCACACTTGGCCAATAAAAAATTCTATTCTATTCTATTCTATTCTATTCTATTCTATTCTATTGTATTCTATTCTATTCTATTTAATATGCAACATTTTATTATTTTATATATGAAAGGAAAGTGTGAATGCATCTATGTGGCAAAGGAAAGCCCACAAAAAGAGCCGTGTTTTATATACCAAGCAAAAAGCAAACCCTACCTACCTTTTACTGGAGTTAAGTCACCCAATAATTGAGGAAAAAAGGAGAAATGAAGCACATAAACTGGAGGCATAGAGAGTGATTATGATTTGCTGCAGTCCTTTGCACCATTGGTATGAAATGAGGTGATGCAATTCACCATATGGAGGCAAGGAGGCAATGCAAACCTTTCCAATGGCTGTTTAAAGGAAGGTAAGTGTTTTATTACTGTTCATCTCCTCCGAAGGATTTGCACAATTCTACAATGTAATTATAAGGTTACATGAAACATGATTGTATGCTAAATTTCTGACTAAGGTTATCTGTCTTCCTAAGAAACATAGCTCCTCTTACACTGAAGGATGAAGATCCATCTGCGTGGAAGCAAAAAGAAACATCTAGGAGGCTTGCCCCAAAGGTGCTTTTTTTTCTTTTTTTTCCAAGAGGCAACTGGACTTTCTGGTTTTTCTTTGAAGACATTTCACTTCTCCATGAAGCTTGTTCAGCTCTTATTGGATGGTGGGGAAGGAAGATCTATACTCCTTGCAGACAGCTGGCCATTTGCATTCTTTTAGCAGGTTGTTAAGGTCACCTGGAGGTTTATTTGTGTTATCAAGGTCACCTGAGTGGTGCAAATTGGTGTGGTGTCATCTTGGAACTGCTGAAAGGACTGTGCTGTAGACTGGGGATAGATATGTTGTATCTCTCCCCCTCAGTTGAGAGAGGGCTTTTCAGTTTTGACATAGATGGCCTGTTTAACCCCTCTTTCAAACCAGCAATCCTTTCTGTCCAAAATATGGACTTTGTGGGGGGCTTCTTTCTTCCCATTTACCATCTCTCTTTAGGCAATAAGCAAGTTTATAAGTATACACTACTTTTTTTATTTTTTATTATTTATTTAATTTTGTCAAAACAATATATACAAGCATAACACAAAAAGATTATATAATGTATAAACAAATATATGAGGAGAAACAAGGAAGTATAAGCATATATATATATATATATATATATATATATATAGGACAGGAACGGTAGGCACGTTTGTGCTCTTATGCATGCCCCTTAGAGTCCTCTTAGGAATGGGGTGAGGTCAACAGTGGATAGATTTTGTTTAAAGCTTTTGGGGTTAAGAGAAGAGACCACAGAGTCAGGTAATGCATTCCAAGCACAGATAATTCTGTTACAGAAATCATATTTTCTGCAATCCAAACTGAAGCGGTTGACATTAAGTTTAAATCTATTGGTAGCTCTTGTGTTATTGTAGTTGAAACTGAAGTAGTCGTTGGCAGGAAGGACGTTACAACGGATGATTCTATGAGCTAAAACCAGGTCCTGTCGAAGGCGACGGAGTTCCAAGTTTTCTAACCCCAGGATTTCAAGTCTGGTGGAATAAGGTATTTTGTTTGTTGGTTGGTTTAAACAGATGTATAAGTATATGCTAAATACTATGTAATGAATGTGGAGTACCATAGTGTTTTACCAAATCTTCAATTGATGAAAGCGTAACTTCAATTGCTGTTGCTTTTGTTACAACTGAAAATATTCACTCATAAAAGGATTTTCATCTTGCCTCACTGCGGTTCTCTCATTTTGGCAGCTCTCTACAGATTCTTCTAACTGTCTCAATAACAGGCAAGTTGAAACCATCAAACATAACTTGATCAGCATTGATTCTACAGAGACAGTTGCAGCATTGTTTTTTCCTCTTTTACTCTCTAGACTTCAAGAGTGTTCAGTTCATCTAAATTCATTACTACTTTCTGACAATGGTTCTTCCATCACCTATTTTGCCAGCTTCTTTGCAACAGCATGTGCATTTCAGTAGGAAGTGACAGATAAGAAGCATGGATCTGGTCTGACACAAAGCAATATTGTCTCTTGGTTCCATTTTTTGCTACTTTAATTTTATAATTTATAATATTTCAATTTATTATTTTTTCACTACATATTCTAAAGTTTATAACTATGATCTTAATTTTAGTTAACTATTCATTTTAGTTATAAACAATATATATTATCTTATATCTGATAAGAATTCTGCTATAATTGATATTTTCTGAGGGATAGAATAAAATATAATTTTTTATTGGCCAAGTGTGATTGGACACACAAGTAATTTGTCTTGGTGCATATGCTCTCAGTGTACATAAAAGAAAAGATCATCAAGAATTCTAAGGTACAACACTTCATGATAGTCATAGGGTACAAATAAGCAATCAGGAACCAATCAATCAGCATAGAGTTATCACACTATGCTGCATTACTATTTTTTAATTTTATTAGTCCAATTAGGGATCTTTTAGGCTTTTACTTTATGCTGATCAAAGACCAAAATAAAACCATTGTGGCATTGACTTGATTGCCTTGAGATTCTGGATAAATATTTGTTAATTTAAACATGACTTTATAGATGCCAAAGTCACATAAATTTTAGTTAACAGTGCAACAACTAGCTTTTGGTAACAGGGTGATTACTTCTTCCTGAGTAAATGGATACTAGGTGAATTATAAGATGACCAAGTTTCAAAAAACAATGGTTTATGAATAGTCTAACCATAAAACCTGGTTTATGATCACATTGGCTGGATTCACCCATGTTTGTTCCTCTATTTAATAAAGCAATAATGTGGAATTTGTATTAAAATTAGGATGTGAGTGAAGAGTTTTAACAATTACTCATTGAAAGCTTTCTGTAGACATTAAGCAAATTAAACAATCTAAAACACCCATTCAGAATACCATTAAAGGCATCATTCAGAAGAATATAGTAGTTGGAAAGAGAATAATGCCTTTAATGTTACCTTATGGGTTTTTTTCAAATTGTAAATTAAGTTAATCTGCTTGATGTCTACAAAAAGTGTTCAGTAAGTAATATTTAGGAAATAAGCAATGATTGCTAATAATTGCAATTGTAAGTCCTAAAAATCTAATTGTAAAACAAATCAAATTAATATTACTCATGAGAGTTTCTGAATAAAAATGGTACTTCTAAGACTAATAGGATCTCTGTAAGTTTCTTTTTAACACCTTTCTTTATGATAAAGAGTTCTTGAAACCTGAAATCTTTCACACTCTTTTGTGTCATTTGGCTGAGGCTAATAAAGGAATTATCCAGCTATGGATTTCAGGTTTTTTTTTTCCTGATGGGTCAGCATGACCCCAGGTGTTTTTTTAAAAATCCAGCATTATCCTCTGATTTATAATATCCTTTTAAATGGATCTAACTTATAGTTTCATGTTGAACTTTTTTATTTGATTGGGCTTATACTTTGTAACAAGCTAGATTTGAATATTTTTGGTTTAGTGAAAACCATTTGGCTAATTGTCTATGGAAATTCTTAGTCATCCAGGTCATGGTTGCCCCAAAGGTGCTTTTCCTACGGGAAACTGGACTTCTGGGTTTTCTTTGAAACATCTTCAGAGAAAAACCAGAAAGTCCAGTTGATTCTTGGAAAAGCACCTTTGGGATATTTGGCTATTTTTATATTGTTTAACTGTATTGTTAATTGTTTACACATCCTGAAACCACAATGGCTAGGTTCACACACCACTAGAAGCCAAAACTGACGATCACATTATTTTAACACAATAAGTAACCCAAGTCAATATATAAAAATATAACATATTTGCTAAAATAATCGATAATCTCCTTTCAAGTAAGGTTATAGATCTATTTCAACAACTATGATTTAATGATCTTACCAGACTTCAGAACTATTTTCTTGATTTCAAAATAGATCTTCACATCTTAAGAACTATCAATATTTTCTTTCCTTGAGAGAAGGTTTCTAAGCAGTGTTTGTGAAAATGTATTATGGACCTATTCAATACTTTACTGCTTAAGAGACTTTTCCTAAAAAATAATGCAAAATCATGTTGAGGTTTCATTACAGATTCATGCCTAGTAAATTGCATTAATAAGACTTGTAAAATATCCTACTTGTTTTAAAGCACCTAATAAATAGGTACTTTAATATTAATACAATAAAGTAATTTCAGAACACAAGAGCATTCATGGTAAGAGTTCAAATGCTGACAGCATCTATTTCAGAGGTGGTATTCAGCAAGTTCTGACCAGTTCTGGAGAACTGGTAGTGGAAATTTTGAGTAGTTTGGAGAACCGGTAAATACCACCTCTGATTGGCCCCATCCTCATCTATTCTCTGCCTCCTGAGTCCCAGCTGATCCGAAGGAAATGGGGATTTTGCAGTTATCTTCCCCTGGAGTAGGCAGGGAAAGAATATTTTACAGTATCCTTCCCCTACCCTGCCCACCAAGCTACGCCTGCCATGCCCACCAAGCCACATCCACCGAACTAGTGGTAAAATTTTTTGAATCCCACCACTGATCTATTTGTAGGTTAAGTAGCAGAAGATAAGGAGAAAGCATTTTAGAGAGTGACCTCCAATATTTAGAGAGTTGGTCATTGTCTAAAATATATACTGGTAACCAATCTCCAATGTATTTATTGTTTTACCTATTTTAGGGGTCCTTTTAAATACACTGTAGAACTGACAATAGAAATTGAATAATTGAGACAGAAGCAGACTACTGGCTATAGCTATGTTGTGGTAGAAATAATTGAAGCAACACAGAGAGAGACTCAGACATAGCTCTTATTGTGAACAACTATTGAGAGTGCTGACAAAAACTCTGCCCAACAGCTACAGCTCTTTCTAAATTACATGAGCTGCACTGGTAAACAGTGCCCCTAGCAAATAAAACACTCTTTCATTCTTAGTTAATGCAAGTAGTTGAAAAAAGTAGTTTTTTCATCTACTAAGCAGTAAAGTTTTCACAACTGGCTTTCATTGGTGGATATATAAGTTTCAGGGAATTTGAGGAAAAGAAAACAATGATTGGTATTATCCTAAATTGCCTCTAGTGATTCTTCAGAAAATAAATAGCAGACATTTCAAATCCCGAGTGTTTTGAAAATGATAGTTCTGGTCAGTATGTTGTTGCTATTTCACTATTTGAAGAACATCTCAGTTGATCAATGTGGCATTTCATCCTGGCATTTCTGCAGGTTGAAACCAGCCTGATACTATTGCTGTTGTCATGATGGTGGTGGAGAAACACATCTGGTCTGCTCCATAGTTGTTTGCAAAGAAATGTTCATTTAACATAAAAAGTAGAACCTGAAGAACAGTATCCAAGCACTTCCCTGTTTGATGTACAAATACTATTAGAGATAAAGATAATTAAAATGTTTCCCCATAACTAATTTGTAAGTATTGTGAAGTATAAGTAAAAAAATGAATGTTTGATTCTTTAGTCATTTCCTTAGGAATGATAAATTATGATGGCTCAGATGATTACTTTCTATAACATCCTTGAATTCTGTTGCCTATTGTGTGAGACAATGGTGTTAGCCATCTATAGATTGCAAACAACTGAGGTAATGCAATTTGTTCCCATGAAAACCTATTTTAGTATTAAGACATTTCTTCGAATATTCAAGCAAAATTTACCCTAACAGCTTAAGTTCACTATGATAGCCATTCTGATAGAGTGTTGTTATTACTGTGCATTCTCCAAGCTAAAAAATACTTCCTTCAGTTTTGTGCTCTCTCTCACGCAATTTTTCTGTACATAATTTCCAGCTACAGCTTGTTTTATTGATCATCAATATAAGAATATAAGTTCAATAGCAAGGATATGTAAAAAAAAACCTCCAACATTTAGAGGATGGCTTTACACAGAGAATTTACCTTCAAATTATTGATATCAGTAATAATTAATAGAACTGTGGACCTCAAATTTTAAGAAAAGATTGTGGGGTCTTGAAACCCCAGAATAATTGCTTATGAAATAGTGATTTTTAATCAATTTTTAAATTACTTAGTAATAGCTATTGTTTGCAGGTATCCCTTATCTGCTGCTGCATTTTATTATTCATCTCACTATGCCATGCCTATAAAGATGTAGAAAAATGAATGTTTGATACATAAAAAGAATCTTAGGACATAGCTGTTAGCTTAGCAACCTTGATATAGTCTTTGACCAAACAATTTCAAAATCTCTTCTGCATAGGGCTATCAGATGCACAAATGTGGATAATTGATCAGGATCAGAAAATGAATGCAAAACAGCTTGTTATAATCTAGTGGTTGTACAGATTATTGCAGCAGTTTTTGCATTCCCATTTCTGGACTAAGGAAGCAATTATAATTTACAGTTCTAGGCAATTTAAAAGTTGCTAATGGAATTGCCAATTCATTTGATTAAAATCCTAGGAAGAACATTATCTTCATTTCCTACCTCAATAATTGCAGTGTTGAAGTAGCAAAACTTTTCTATGACTAGTATTTCCTTTTTCCTGAATATCCAGACAAATATATTCACCAAAGAATGATATAAAACTTACTGGATTGCTTTTCTTCTATGATTCTTATAAAATGCAATTGTTAGAATCAGTTTTTTTATCTGGATCTATGTGTACAATAACTAATTATGATTCCACTGATTGTAACAGCTTCATTATTTTCAGTTTAAGTTCACTTAAATTCAGTTTAAGAGATTGGGAATTAGCAATTATTATACTAATCTATAAAAAGGGAAATAGAAATGGATCCAGGCAATTAGTCTTCTGCATGTTATTAGTAAATTGTTTGCCAAACACCTAAACTATAAACTTCAGGACTGGATAATTTCAGGGGGGATAATCAAAGACGAACAAATCGGTTTTAGAGGAGAAAGATCTACAGTGGATCATATCCTGATACTTCACCATCTGGTGCAAAAATATACCTACAAAAAAAAATCCTCTCTCTATATGGCCTTCCTTGATTTTAAGCAGGCCTTTGATTCAATATCCAGGAACACCCTATGGGAGAAATTAAAATGCACTACAATTGATAAACACCTCCTTTTCCTCATACAAAAATTGTATGCCAATTCCACCTTGAAAGTGAGGTGTAATCCTTAAGGGACTTTAACCGGCCCAGTAAGGGTTCAAAAAGTCTGTCTGTTATTAACACAGCTGCTTGCAATTACTGCAAGTTCAAGTCCCACCAGGCCCAAGGTTGACTCAGCCTTCCATCCTTTATAAGGTAGGTAAAATGAGAACCCAGATTGTTGGGGGCAATAAAGTTGACTTTGTATAATATACAAATGGATGAAGACTATTGCTTAACCCAGTGTAAGCTGCCCTGAGTCTTCGGAGAAGGGCGGGATATAAATTCAAATAAATAAATAAAAAGGGATACAGCAGGGCTGCATCCTGTTCCCCTCCCTTTTTAACTTCTATATTAACCCCCGATCGATCTCTTACAGAACCCTGATCTACATCCTCCTAACATAGCACAACACAAAATCCCAATTCTCCTATATGCCGATGATGCTACTATTATTTCACAAACTCCCATAGGACTGAAGAGAGCAATTAGGGCAACACTTGGCTTTTGTAGATAGAACAAGTTGGTCCTTAACTTTGATAATTCAAAAATTTCAGTTTTTGCTAAAAGACCCAGACAAAACTCCTGGAAAATTGAAGGGACACAGATTGGAACAGGTTAGGACCTTTAGATACTTTGGGGTGGTCTTCCACTAGCAAGGAACATGGAAGGCACACCTGGAGCTGACATTGCAAGCAGCCAATAGGTCCTCAAATGCAATTAAACATTTCTTTTATACAGGTGGAAGTCAATTAGTATCTGCTGCCTTAAAACTTTTTGAGGCCCAAATATTGGCGCAAATTCTTTATAGGGCACAAACAGGAATCCTTGCAAAGAAAAACTTGCTAGAAACCATATAAACCAAATTCCTACAAGCCATTTTAGCTGCACCCAAAGGAACTCCAAATGCCCAGCTAAGAATTGAGACAGGTATGCATCAAATTCAGGTCAGAGCCTGGAAGATGATGATCATTTATTGGCTAAAAATTCATTTCTTTCCAGAGGGACTGTCCCCACTAGTGCTAACTTGTAATAGAAAACTTTCGTCTTAAAGTGAGGAGACAAGAGCATGAAGGATTTGAGAAACAAGAATTAATTTATTATTTGCGCAAATAGGACACAGACCCCCACTCACGTGGAAAACAAAGGTCTGAGCCTTGAGCAAGGCTCAAGCATAATCTTTTATACCTTCGATTACAGATGTTGTCATAAGCAAAAAGAAGTTATCCTTCTTATTCGCCAACTTCCGGACCTTCGGACCTTTCGCCACGAGCTTAAGACCTATTTATTTATCCATGCGGGACTGGCATAGAATTTTAGTTGTTTTTAGGGTTTTAAATTTTTAAATTAGGTTTTGGGATTTTAAAAGTATTTTTAGATTGGGCTAATTTAAATAAGTTTTTTAATTAATATTTTATTCTACTGTATGTATTTGATTGTTGTTTTTATTTTGCCTGTTCACCGCCCTGAGTCCTTCGGGAGAAGGGCGGTATAAAAATTAAAATATTATTATTATTATTATTATTATTATTATTATTATTATTATTATTATTATTATTACTGCTGTTGTTGTTGTTGTTGTTGTTGTTGTTATTATTATCGTAATTGGTTAAAACAGACAAAAGCCCAAATATGGACTACTCTTATCATACACCTTCCGGATACATATGCTGATGCATACGTTACTCTCAATGCCCCCTCCTTTACCAGATATAGTTACTGGAACAGGTTACAAGTTTGTAGAAATATTTCTGCACTTTCCCGAAAGCTTGCAACACCACATCCCTGCCCAATGGTATACTTCTGCTTTTTAAGTGACACGTTGACTTTTATATGTGATACAGGTTAGTAATATCTAGTTTTTGGTGTATCTATATTGGGGTCCCTCTTCAAACTGACAACTTCCCCTCCCCCTGGAAACAAGCTGGGCTCTTATTGGCTCTCATCGGTATTCTTAATGACCCTAGGCTTTGACAAAGTGAAGAATGAAGGACATGGAGTTCCAGGAAGAACTAAATAGGTTGCCTCTCCACAGTAGGGACAGAATCAAGCAAGGTATGTGGGAATCAGCAACATATCTAAATGATCTGATCTTCCCAAAAGAAAGAATAGCTTTCTTCAGAGGCAGATTTAATATTCTCCCCTTAGCACTTTTCCAGCGTAGGTTTAAGAGAACACCAATAGCAGAACGGGTATGTATATGTAGTAAAGGAGAAGTCGAAGATATTTCATATGTTTTATTGTACTGTGAGTTATACAGAGCATGTAGGTTAGTATGTATTCTCCCCTTACTAGAGAGATTGCCAGGGAGGACAGACGACTTTTATGTAGTCTTTCTCCTCCAAGACTCAAACCCGGCTACCATGCGTGCAGTGGCAAAATTCTGTGTTGCTGCAATGTCCACAAGAAAAAAATTGGTTACAGAATTATACATGTCAAGTTGTATATAGAATACAGAATTATACATGTCAATTTTTTGGAGATATCTATAACAATTTTTGGAAAAATACATTTACTCACATACTTATTGGCTCTCCACTCATGTAAATTAGGGAGTGACCCTAACGGTTTGAGATCATGTATTTTCATAACAGGGATGTTATTATTCAAAATTAATGTCAGCATTATTTTGTAATTTATTGTATGTCTATTGGTGGTCGATGACCATAATAAAGTTTATATTCTATTTCATTGATTGTAAAAGCTTCATTATTTTCAGTTTAAGTTCACCTTTAGAACCTGTCATAGTTTACCTCCTAGGCATGGGCTGATTTATTTTCTTTTGAAATATGTCTTGTTACTCATGCTGTTAGTTTGTTCATATCCTAAGCAGATATGATGTCCTTCCTATAATCTCCATGGTCTTGAAACCAATATATTAAATGATATTAAAACTGATCAACTCAAAAGAAAAGAAACAGGAAAAAAGCAAAAGTCATACGATAAATGCATTTGTGATTATAGTGACAAGTATCTCCAAGTTGTTATTATAAGAGCTGTTTACTCTTCTTTACACTTATATATTTTCAGTGTAAGTACTTTCACTATCAATATTAAGTACTTTGATCAAACAACAGGAGGCACCTACAACCACAAAACTGGCATGTGCATATGACAGCCATTTATAGGCTGCATTGTAATTCCTAACAATCATTCTTGCATCATTGTTATACAGTTCTATCATTGTTGTAATGCTTAGGAACCTCTTTTAAGAGTTCATTTTCTTTTCTATTGCAAGAGAAGAGTCGGAAATGACTCGACAATTGGAGCTGCTGGTTAAGAGAGGAAAGGCAGGAACAATGACAGCTCTCTCCTGGGAAGAGGCTTGCTCATTGGCTTTTATTGAGGAGAAGATCTATAGGAATATTTATTTAGAGAAGAGTTACTGAGCACATAATTCTTTTGTTATTGCAATCATTCTGCTAAGCTTATTTTCAATACAACATCAGTGAGAAAATATATTACTACTTAATAGAAATTTGTTGCCAGATTCCATTGGCCCAGCATTAGCTGATCCCATCAAACTTCTACACCAGCTGAACCAAACCTAGCACAGATTCTGGATCAGAATCAATTGTAGCCTGGCATTCACTGTTTATTACTTTGATTTCAACTCAACAAGTCTAACCATGTGATTCTACTGAATGTGGTGCTGAAAGCAGAAAGGTATTGAAAGGGAAAATGCCTTAGAAATGAAAGTTTATTCTTAGCAGGTCCGGAAGAATTCTTCATGGGATGCTCTACAATTATAACCACATTGCAGAGACATCAGCATCCTCAGAAAACACAGTAATCAGCACTACTGTGGTTTTTTTCCAGCTCTTAAGGTAGAACTTCTTTTCCACTAAGGCTGTCAAAATACAGATAGTCACAAGCAGTGGTGGGATTCAAGTAATTTAACAACTGGTTCTCTGCCCTAATGATTTATTCCAACAACCAGTTTGCCAAACTGCTCAGAACGTTAACAACCGGTTCTCCCGAAGTGGTGCGAACTGGCTGAATCCCACCACTGGTCACAAGATGGCAGAAAATTCACTACCTCTCATGGCCATATGGATTTTGGCAGTCGGACTCTGATAATCCTATTTCAACAAAACATCTCTGGAAGTCTCTGATAATAACAAAGTAGAGATAAGAATGGTGTCATGATTAGTTAACTGTAGTGGGTACACAGGACTTTCCAATCCTGTATAATTTCCTTTTCATAATTTAATTTGTAGCAATAGTAATGATAACAGTATTGGATAGCGCCCCATTTTATATGTATTTTTAAAAATTAAATGTACCAATCCCCCTGACTGCTGTTATTAGTAGTATATGTTGGTAACTGACTATCACTTATTCCCATATATTGTTCAATTTCTTCTAGCACTACATCGCCATTTCAGGTATGAAGAAAGATTTCAGAAGGTTAGAAAACCATAAATGCATTTTTTAAAAATATTCTATTTATATGCAACATTATTGGAAATAACTCAGTTTGTTTTATTGAAGCATCTGTTATAGAACCACTAGACCTCAATAAACACTTTAATAAGCATCAAATCTTGAAAAGCAATCATTTCTGGTTATCTCTTTCTAAAAACATATGTCACTGGCATTTATCTTCTATATTGTAACTGAATATATTACTCTAGACAACAATGTCCCTTTTTTTTGTGAAGGCACTGAAATAGCAGAATGAATTTATTTTAATTAAATAAAAAGGGCAATCAGGAGCTATAATTGTTTTTTCCTTGGGTATTTCTTTCATTCCTAGTTGTCAGTTGGAGCAAGAAATTCTAAATTTACAAAACGAGTATTATTATGTATTTGCAATTCCATTTTCTGCACTTGAGGTTGTTTTAAAGTAATAGCAATCCTGTATTCCGTTTTTACCATGGAAATAAACTATAGCCCATCTTAAACCTGCTATGGACTAGTTTTCTTTTGGTGCTCCTCATGACTCTTCAATTTAATATCCAGCAGTCGTACTTATTATATACTGCTTGTGTTGACTCCAAGATAAAATAATACACAGAAGCCATTGTTCTTTATACTATCTTTCTCTCTAATGCCATGGGAATCTAGTAACTTTTCTATGCATGTCTAAGTCATACCTCACCAGGACTCAGATACCTATACATTAATGTTCAAAGTATGAAGAACAAACAGGGCAAAAAAACAGGGTACACAAGGGCAAGAACAATATTGTTGCCATCACTGACACTTAATGGGATGAAATCCACAACTGAAAAATACTGCTGGAAGGATATAAGATTATTTTTTTAAAAAAATAAGACATAATAAAAGAGGAGTTGCATTAGATGTAAGAAATCACCACAACTCTGCAGAGTTGCACAAAGCCAAAGATGAAAGCTTACACGAACACATTTGGGTTAATATAAAAGGAAAAAAGAATGATATTGCCAAATGTGTATGCCACAGGCCACCCAACCACACAAAGGAAATAAATGATCTTTTTGCTAATTAATTAGCTAAGGTATGCAGGAAACAAATCACAGTAGTATTGGGGGACTTTAACTACCCTGACATCAACCTGGAGACTAACTCTGCAGCAAGTGGGAGTTCAAACAACTTTGTCATCCAAAAGATAGAGAAGAGAATTAAAGGATCAGATATAATCCTCTAATTCTTACTAACAGAGATAAAAGGATAGAGGAGGTTGAAGTTTCAGGAACTTTGGGAGCAGGATTGTGTCATACTGGAATTCAACATAATGCAGACACAAGATATTGAACAAAATCAAACTAGTATCTTAGACTTTAAGAGAGGTGACTTCAACAAACTGTAAGAAAGTTTAGGAATGATTCCATGGATGGAAATCTTAAAGGGGAAAAACAACACAAGATTCTTGGGAAATTCGAAAAATGAGATTGGCAAAGTCCTATCTAATGCAATGCTACATTGAAAGCAAAACAAGACACCAGATAAAACTATGTACCATGTTTTCAAAAAAAAACTCTTGGATAGACTGAAAGACAAAAAGAACAAGTATAAAAGTTGGAAAGAGGGACACATAACTAAAACAGAATACCAACAAATAGCCCAAATCTACAAGGACAGAGTCAGGAAAGTTAAGGCTCAGAATGAACTCAGAATAAATGTAACAAATGTTAAAAATAATAATAAATATTTTCTTTCAACATATAAAAAACAAGAAAAAAGTCAAGGAAATGATTGGTCCACTAGTGGGAGAAGATGGCAAGGATATGATGGGTAGCAAGAAGAAAGAACTGCTTAATTCATTTTTTGTATCTGTCTTCACGCAAAAAGAAAAATAATCTGAATAATACTGAAGTAGCTGGCAGATATAATATCAGAACTATTGAAAAAAATCTTTCAGAGGTTTTGGAGCATGGGGGAACTACCAGAGTATTGGATAAGAGCCAATGTGATTCCAGTCTTCAGAAAAGGGAAAATTATAGCGTAATCAGCTTCACATCAATACCTGGGAAAATCCTGAAAAAGATAATCAGTCAGTGGACTTGTGAGCACCTAGAATAGAATAGAATAGAATAGAATAGAATAGAATAGAATAGAATAGAATAGAATAGAATAGAATTTATTGGACAAGTGTGATTGGACACACAAGGAATTTGTTTTGGTGCATATGCTCTCAGTGTACATAAAAGAAAAAGAAAAAAAAATACCTTCATCAAGGTACAACATTTACAACACAAATGATGGTCATAGGGAACAATTTAACCCTTAATGATAGCAACAAAAAGTTACAGTCATACAGTCATAAGTGGAAAGAGATTGGTGATGGAAACGATGAGAAGATTAATAGTAGTATAGATTTAGTAAATAGTTTGACAGTGTTGAGGGAATTATTTGTTTAGCAGAGTGATGGCCTTTGGGAAAAAAACTGTTCTTGTGTCTAGTTGTTCTGGTGTGCAGTGACCTATAGCGTCATTTTGAGGGTAGGAGTTGAAACAGATTATGTGAGGGATGTGAGGGATCTGTAAATATTTTCACGGCCCTCTTCTTGATTCGTGCAGTATACAGGTCCTCAATGGAAGGCGGGTTGGTAGCAATTATTTTTTCTGCAGTTCTAATTATCCTCTGAAGTCTGTGTCTTTCTTGTTGGGTTGCAGAACCAAACCAGACAGTTATAGAGGTGCAAATGACAGACTCAATAAGCCCTCTGTAGAACTGGATCAGTAGCTCCTTGGGCAATTTGAGCTTTCTGAGTTGGCGCAGAAAGAACAGTCTTTGTTGTTCTTTTTTGATGATGTTTTTGATGTTAACTGTCCATTTTAAAACTTGTGATATGATAAAACCTAGAAATTTGAAGGTTTCTACTGTTGATACTGTGTTGTCAAGTATTGTGAGAGGTGGAAGTATGGAAGGGTTTCTCCTAAAGTCTACCACCATTTCTACAGTTTTGAGTGTGTTCAGTTCCAGATTGTTTTGGTCGCACCACAAGGCTAGTCGTTCAACCTCCCGTCTGTATGCGGATTCATCATTGTCTTGAATGAGACCAATCACTGTTATGTCATCTGCAAACTTCAGTAGTTTAACAGATGGATTGTTGGAGATGCAGTCATTGGTATACAGAGAGAAGAGAAGTGGGGAGAGCACACAGCCTTAGGGGGCCCCTGTGCTAATTGTAACAAATTAATTAATTGTAACAAAATAGTAACAAAAAAGGTGCTTACAAGCTAGCATTGGTTTGTTAAAAACAGATCATGCAAAACAAGCAAAACTTACTTGAAAAATTGACTAAATTAGTGGAAAACCAAATGCATAACTATAGAACAGGTGGCTCAATAGTAGTAATTGTGAGAGGTATCAAGATGTCCTAGTGGAGAACCACTTAAGTATGAGCCAGCAGTGTGCTACAAATCCCAAAAAATCCTACACAGTCCTAGGCTGTATCAACCATGGGATAGTATTAAGATCATTAGTGATAGTGCTACTTTATACTGCACTAGCAAAACCATATTTGATATTTAATACTGTGTCCAGTTTTGGTCATCACGATACAAAAAATGCTGAGACTCTAGAAAGAATGCAAAGAACAACAGGAAAGATAAGGGTTCTGGAGGCTAAACCGTATAATGAACAGTTGAAGAAACCAGGTATGTACTAAGGAACCCTGGTGGGGCAGTGGTTAAAATGCAGTGTTGCTGGCTAACTCTGTCCAGAGCTTGGAGTTCAGTCTTGACTGGCTCAAGGTTGACTCAGGCTTCCATTCTTCCAAGGTTGGTAAAATGAGGCCCCAGATTATGGGGGCAATATGCTGACAATATAGCTGTTCAGAAAGTGCTTTAAAGCACCAGGAGTTGTATTTAAGTCTAAGTGATATTGCTATGTCTAGCCAATGAAGCAGAGGACTAGGGGTAGTACGATAGCAGTCTTCCAGTATTTCAGAGGCTCTCACAGAGAAAAAATAATCAACCTATTCTCCAAAACACTTGAGGGCTGGAGAAACAGTAACAGGTAGAAAATAATTAAAGAGAGATCCAACCTAGAACTAAGGAGAAATTTTCTGGCAGTGAGAACAGTTATGAATACTCCGTCACTGAAGGTTTTCAAGAGGAGATTAGACAACCAATTGTCTGGAATGGTAAAAGGTAATCTATTTGAGCAGGGTTTGGACTAGACTTTTATGGTCACTTCCAACTATTAGCATATATCCAGACTATTGCTTGACATAGTGTAAGCCGCCCTGAGTCTTCGGAGAAGGGCGGGATATAAATGCAAAAAAAAACCCCAAAAAAAACCCCTCTGTTATTCTATGTTACATTATGCTTTTTTAAACACAGTCTGTCTATAGAGGCTGACATTCTTAAAATTATCTTCTGGTCCATTGTTCACAAATATCCCTTAGTACATTAAATGTTAAAATGATTAGGAATCGATGATTGAGTGACTTTGCTCTAATTTTACTACCGAACAGGGTTTTTTTGGAACATATCCATAAGTCAATATCCATATGCAGTTTTCCTGAAATATAATACTGATGTAGTCTAGGAACTGGTACATGTGACTAATATGTTGGAAGGCTTTTCAAGTTATGTAGCTTGACCACATAACCACATGAGATTAAAAAAGGGGAATTAATTTATATATTAGCAGGATAAACAGATTAGAGTTGTTATGATTAGGGTTTTAAACTCTATTTTCATATATCATCACTAGACTGATCTTTTTAAAAACCCTTCATGAATAAATACCATTGTATTAACCTTGTATTGAGCCGAGTCAACACTAAGTCTCCACTGTATAACTATGCAACTTAATATGGATGATGGTGACCATCTGCATATCTTCACTGTATCCTTAGGCTGTTCTGTGCTGGTGCTAACTGGACTCTACAACATTTTGTTTAAAATAACAGCAAAAGCATAAAATTAAACATCTATGTAGGCACAAGAGCAAACTTTAAAATTAAAAAAAAGTTTTATAAGACTTGAGATCCATCCCACCCCAAAAAGGATCTAACGGTAAAGAATGCAATGATGAAGCAGTTAAAGCAAACCTCTTTAACACATTCTTCACCTCAGTCTCTGTTAACAGCAATGGCTCATGTCCAACATTCCCTAGTCGTACCAATAATGACTACAACGATCTAACACAAATAGATTTCACAGAAGATAATATTGAAAAGGCACTACGTAGACTGAAACCATCTCTATCTATTGGTCCTGATCGACTATGTGCATACTTCTTAAAAAAGCTTTCCTCTGTTATAGCAGAACCCCTAAGCATAATCTTTGAAAAATCTTTCAGGACCAGCTCTCTTGCCAATCTATGGTCACTAGCCACGGTCATCCCTATCTTCAAAAAGGGAGACCCCAGCCTAGTTTAAAATTACAGACCAATCTCTTTATGCTGCGTCACCTGCAAAATAATGGAATCAATCATCAACCAATCCATTACCCTCCACCTAGAAACAAACAACCTACTCTCTAATAAACAATTTGGTTTCAGAAAATATCCTGTAATCTACAAATTCTACACTGCAAAATCATATGGACTACAAATCTTGATCAGGGCAAAGCAATAGATGCAATTTACATAGACTTCTGTAAAGCCTTTGTTTCAGTAGTACATGACAAACTACTTCTAAAACTAAAATCCTACGGCATCTCCGGACCCCTCCATATTTGGATAACTGCGTTCCTGTCAAACAGGCAACAAGTAATCAAAATAAGCAATGCCCTATCAAATCCTGCACCTGTTAATAGCGGTGTCCCCCAAGGCAGCGTTCTAGGACCAACACTCTTCATATTATACATAAATGACCTTTGTGATCATATTATAAGTAACTGCGTTCTCTTCGCCGATGATGTTAAACTATTTAACACTACCAACAGTGCTGCTACCCTTCAAAAAGACCTTGACTTTGTGTCGGAATGGTCAAAAAATTGGCAACTCCAAATCTCTGTCTTACACATTGGCAAAAAGAATCAGAACACAAAATACAAGCTAGGTGGACATGACCTTGTAGATGACCCTCACTCTGTCAAGGACCTTGGAGTACTCATATCAAATGATCTAAGTGCCAAAGCCCACTGTAACAACATCGCCAAAAAGGCATTAAGAGTTGTAAACCTAATCTTGTGTAGCTTCTTCTCCAGTAAGATTGCACTACTAACCACAGCATACAAAACATTTGCTAGAGCAATTCTCAAATACTGCTCATCTGTCTGGAACCCACACTGCATATCAGACATTAATACAATTGAGCGCATCAAGAAATATTTCACAAGGAGAGTCCTCCCCTCCTCTGCTCGCAGGAAAATACCTTATGCAACCAGACTTGAAATTCTGGGTTTAGAAAATTTAGAATGCCGTCGCCTTTGGTATGACCTGAGCATAACTCATAAAATCATCTGCTACAATGTCCTTCCTGTCCATGTCTACTTCAGCTTCAACCACAACAATACACGAGCACACAATAGATTCAAACTTAAAGAGAACCGCTCCAATCTCAATTGCAGAAAATATGACTTCAGTAGCAGAGTTGTTAATGCCTGGAATGTACTACCAGACTCCATGGTCTCATCCCAAAATCCCCAAAACTTTAACCTAAGACTGTCTACTGTCCGTAAGGGGCATGCATAAGAGCATCAGTGTGCCTACTGTCCCTGTCCTAATGTTCCCTTTAGTTGTATTCATTTTATGTATTCAATTCATCCTTATACTTATATATATTATTTAATATGTATTTGACTAAATAAATAAATAAATAAATAAATAAATAAATAAATAAATAAATAAATAAGAACCCAATGAAGGGCACTGATTAGAACATTTGGTTGCATGCAGAACATCATTAACAGAAACATTTTTTTTAAATTATTATTTTTATTTCTTTGTTCTACCTACTTTACCTTTAAAAAAAAAATGAATTGGGGCTTGGGGGGAATAGTAGTCAATCAGTACAGCTCTTTGCATAGACAATGGTAAATGACAGCTAGCAAACTGTATGCTTGAACCAGCCCAAGCCAGAAAATGTAAGGACATTTAGAGCAGAAAGGTGGTGGCATTCCACCTAAGGCTAGAAATGAGTAAACTAGGGCTTAATCTGCCCTCCAAACTCAGTGATGGGCCATCTCAGAGAGTGGAACTACTTTATTATTAAGTCTGGTCCCAAATAATTTCAATTCCAGGTATGGTATATGGCCCTATCTTAAAGGCATAAGATAGCAAATTATATTATATAAAGACCACACATTTTTCCCCAAAAATTGTCCAAATATCTCTTTTTATTTGCTGAACAGTTTTATTGGCACCTTACATGGAATAATATCAACATTATCTTGAAGGTTTTATCACCTCCTTTCAGGCTTTTAAAAAATGTCTTCGGAATAAGAACTTCAAAAGGAAAATACTGGGTACAAAGGAGAAAAGAACAGCTGGTATTAAAAACAGGTTATAAGGAGAATAATAGGTGTAAGTGGCTTTTTCTATGAATGAGAAATGCTAACATGCAGCACAATGTAGCAGAAATTTCAGGATAAGCTTTGGAAAATAAAATATCTGACACAATCAACATAAAAGCCAAAAGGAGTTTAGTATTTGTAAAAATAAGACAAGGGGCAGATTTCATTTATGTGCTGACTATGTTTTGGCTGATAAAGAAATGAAGAGTAACTCAAAAGCATCTTATTTTACATGGTAGAGGAGTTCATCATGGAGGAATTTTCACTGGCACATGAAGGACGTATCTCATACCACTATTTCTAGAACAAAAAGTGTAATGGGAAACAGAGTACGCTGTTCTTTTCCATTCTCAAAACTTTACAATGCCATCCGAAGCATTGATATTTATCTTGGATGTGTCATGTCCCCCTCCCCCTCCGACGACTGGGTCAATGAAGTCCATATCAAACGTGGCAACGAAGCTTCTGCAGCTTTGCCAAATTCTTTCGAGGTTTCTCAGGGCAGGCAGGAGTCCAAGTTGTGACTTCAGCAAACTAGATGAGACTTTGCTTGACTCAAGTTTGGAATGCCAAAAGCAGGTCCTTTATATAGGCTGTGGGGTGTGGCTCCATGACTCAGCATTTATCCAGGCCTGCCCCACCCTTCCTTCTGCTGGCGTCGCCTCTCAGATCTCCAGAAGCGAGAATCCTCCCACTCTGAGTTGTCTTCAGCTTCCTCTACTGTCGGCATCTGGGAAAGGGAGGGGTCAGAGGGAGCAGGTCCGGGTAATTGCACCACTTGGCTGACTTCCTGCTCTGACGGCTGCGTCAAAGGAACACACACAGTATGAGTGAGCTGTATTGGATTTCTGTTTTCATTCCTTGACTCCTCTCCGGGCATGGGGCCAGGGCCGGGGGCTGGAAGCATGACAGGCCGTTCATCTTCATTATCAGACTTGGAGTCTGATAACAGGCCCGGGAAGAGACGGGAGGGGCTGGCTGAGGAGGACGAGGCACAACAGGATGGCTCCATGAACTTCTCTCTAAAACTGATCACCCTTTACTGACCAATTCTCTGTGCACCTAAAGAAGTACTGAACATAAAGAAATTAATTCACCAGATCAAATTATGGATCTTGTTATTTGCCTATTACATAGTTGTAAAAGTCCCCATGCTAAATAGTAACCATAGAAATTCTACAAAGTAGAAAAACAGAATCTATAGGGGAAAATTGCATTTATCATGATTTTATAGAGGCTAGAAGGAATGAATCAGGACATCTGAACTCTGAAAGATCTCATAGAGGTTTATTTACAGAACTGCTTATCATTAGTCTATACTTAAAAGGAATTAAGGATGATTATCACATGTATTTTGATGTCTTGCTTGATGGGCACTTTAAAGAGACAACATAGATAATCAATAGATACTTACCATGCATGTTTTATTTCCAGATAACTCTCCAGGAAGCCCTTTTTCTATTTATAATTTGCAGTGCCACATTCACACACTCCCAACAGTATTTATGGCAAGATTTTGGGGATTTATAGCCTTCCTGCTATTGGTGATCTAAAACTCTTATCTGCCCCAGCTAGTATTATCACTATTGGAAGATTCTGGGGGATAGTTTAGCATCTAAAGATCATGATTAAACCCTTCCCTGATTTATAGATGAGGGTTTTATCCTACTAAATTGCTGGATTTGATCAGGTGTCTTATCAGTTGTATATTCTTAAATTTAACCAAAACACACAGGAATTAATATTTTTAGAAAAAGTACATTTGAATGCATCTGAAAAGCCTTTTACAGATAACAAGCTCTTATAGAGGAGCCTTCTCACAAAGCCTAACTGCTGATATTCAACATCAATAAGGTCATAGAAAACTTTGCAGGATTGATCTTTAAGAAAAGAAATTGTTAATACCTAGGAAAGATCAATTTCATAGTTTACAGACTCTAATTCAGATTCTTACCTTCCAGAGGGAAAAGAAAAGTTAAGAGAGTGAGATGGCATTTTATAGATAAGCTTGGTTAATGGTGACAGGAACAACCATCCGTCAAATACTTCATATTGATTGGCTACATCTGTCTCCTCAGTTGAAGACAGACTCCCTCAGGTAATGCTGATTTATAAAGGTGATAGCAGCTTTTAAGCATCTTTATACAAAACAGTCAGTGTATCTATAAATCAGTATAAACAAATTTGGATGATAGTCTTATGTTATATAACAATGACTCAGCTCCAGGAAACAAATTGAATTAGTCACTGAGGTTCTGTGCTTTTCCATCTTGAGGAAAGCAGGCCTGCCCTCCTTCTGGATCTTAAACAACACATCCATATGCAACACAAGGAGATTTTATTGTTGTAAGAGTCAGCCCATTTTTCACTGTAATTTTATTTTTCTATAAATCTATTTCTATATAGTTAGAAAACTATATAGTTATAATTTTTAAAAATAAAATGCCATCTTTTTTTTAAAGTACATGATGTTACAGGCCAAACAAAGGCTGCAATGTGACACTTATCTCTCTTTAGAAAAATGCTTGTTTTTCCCTATTAGGGTTCACAAATTTCAAAGTTTTATAATTGTATTAATTCCTGCTGATTTGTAAAAGCTGTAATATATAAAGAAAAATAAATGACAATAACAGGAAGGAAGGAAATAAAGGAGAAACTTTAAGAAACCTAAAAGAGTAAAACTGGAGCCAATTTAAAGGCTACCACTGAAAAGTAGATCCAATTTAGCAAAAAGTATTAACATAATATTTTTAGAAATGATAAATAATTCAATTCAAGCCTTTTCAAATAAAAGTTAAAAAGAAGGAATATTTTTAAAAATACAGGAATATTTTTATATTGGCTGATGTGTGCATTGCTTTACATGAAGCCAGATATAATTTATTGAAATTAAGATTGGAATAAAATATGTAACACTACATGGAAATATAAAAATTATATAAAACACCTAACAGTTTCATTTCTAATATAGGGTAAGTATGTCTTCTGAAAGTAGTTTTGAAAACAAGTTGAAAATCAAGATACCTGCTGTCTCTCAGGTCTGTTGGACTTTAACCTCCATAATTTCCAAAATCCAGCAAAGTCTTTGATCAAAAGGTGGGCAAAGCCACATTATATAAGGTATATATAATGTAAACTGTATACTGGATAAAGATTTTTAGTAAATAAACTAGCATAAAGACAGAGAAGACGAAAGCCAAATATCATCTCCTTCCTTCCTTCTTCCTCCCTCCCTCCCTCATGTTTTTTATTTTTACAAATAACTCAAGGCAGTGAACATACCCAAAACACTTTCTCCTCCTTTTATCTCCACAGCAACAACCATATGAGAGAAAATGATTGGTACTCATGCCTAAGGCATGACTAGAACTCATTCTCTTTGGTTTCTAGCCTTAACTACTAAACTAAATTAGTTCTTCTCTATGTTACTGTTGAGTTCTGCTGATGAGCAGTCCAGATGCTCCTAACCTAAGAAGATGTTTACTCTTATGAATACCCACACTCTAGTGATGGCAATTTGTTTCTTAACTGAAAGTTACATGGGCTCTAAGGAAACACGTGACCCAGAATGAGATGGAATGTCAGCAGTAACACTGTAGCTTTCCAGGGAGGAGGCCCAAGAAAAGAAATTTCACAGTAATAAGGTGGATAGCAATATCAATAACACTTAGACTTATATACTGCTTCATAGTGCTTTACAGCACTGTCTTAGCAGTTAACAGAATCAGCATATTTCCCCCAACAACCTGGATCCTCATTTTACCAACCTTGGAAGGATGGAAGGCTCAGTCAACCTTGAGCCAGTCAGGATCAAAGGAATTGAACTCCTGGCAATGTGAGCAGAGTTAGCCTGCCATACTGCATCCTAACCACTGCACCACCATGGATTGGGGAGGGAGGAAAAAATCTGGGTAGCCACTCCCTAGAATCTCCCAAAGTGTATCTATTAGGTTAAAAGCAGGGGTGAAATCTAAAAATTTTCCCTACCGGTTCTGTGGGTGTGGCTTAATTGGTGGGTGTGGGTTGGTCAGAAGACTGGGTGGGCATGGCCAATAACAATAAATAATAAAAATAATAAACAAAGTATAAAAAACAATAAGAGGTACCAAAAACCAACTTTCACACTTTACACACACACAACACAACACAGCACAACTGACTCACACACAATGTAAAAGCAGCTGCACTTCACTCTTCACACAGCTACAAAAAGCTCAAAAACCAACTTTCACACTTTACACACACATACCACAACTGACACACACACACAAAATGCCACATACAGCTTTCTGAGATTTTGTGTGTTTGTGTAGTTAGAGTAAAACACTACAGAAACACACCAAATCTCTGAAAGCTGCACAAATATTTTATTTTATTATTTTATTTTATTTTATTGTGGACTTCAATTCCCAGAGTTCCTCAGCCTGCTAGCATTAGTTGATCATGAGGAAATAGATTAGCTAAGCAATTGATTCTGTCTGGCTGAAAGTGAAACTGGGGCTTTCGGGCTGGAAAAAGAGCCATGTGTTCATCAGTAATCAGGTAAGTGCCTTAGAATCTCTACTCTTACTTGTAGAAAACATGTTTTCTACAAGTAAGAGTACAAGTAAGGTTCTGCTGATGAGGAACTCAGGTTCCTCATTGCCAGAGGAGACTTTAATTTTTTTTTTTAAGTTTAAAGGCTCTGCCGATCTCAGCTGAGGGCGGGATCCTCAAAGGCTTTTTTTTACTTTTAAAGGCACGTTTCGGCTGAAGAAAAACCGGCTTTTAAAAGTAAAAAAAAAAAAAGTCTGCTGATGATGTGGCTCAGCAGAGGCAGGGGGGCGGGGCCAGGGATTTTTGCTACCAGTCCTCCGAACCAGCCGCCGCCATCGCTACCGGATCGTGCGAGCCGGTCCGAACCAGGAGCACACTTGGCCAATAAAATTCTATTCTATTCTATTCTATTCTATTTCACCCCTGGTTAAAAGGCTATAGTATTAGGTTAAAGGCTATAGCTTTAGTTTTGTTTGGTAACATTCGATCCATTTGGTATAAGCAGATAAAGAACTGGGCTTGATTGGATCTCATTATGTTGTCTTTGGGCTTGGGCCTCACCAAGAGAGAAGCTGTAAAGACCACTGATTGCTGTTGTCTCATTTAGATAGAATTATCTAGTGTAGTTATGTCAGTGTTATTTTCACTCCAGTGTGCATTATTGTCAGGCACAGAAATTTGGTCATAAGCGCATGTATTGGTCAGAAAATGATGTTTTAAGACAAGGCTGTCAAACTCCTGGCCCACTGGCTGGATACATCATGCGCTGACCACACCCACACCTATTTTAGAGAAGGGGAAAAAAGTCCTGATATGTCACATGACACTGCCGTGACGATGTGTTTGATACCTGTTTTAAGAATTACCATCATATTTGCAAATGGTTGTTAAATGAGATGGCTACTAAACAAGGAGTGGTTGTAATATCTGTGTGGAAAAGGCAATTTCTGAATGGGTAATAATTTCCACCTCCTCACTTATAGTCTTCCTGCTGAGTTTTTCTTTAGGAGTTAGAATGTGACTTAGTTGGTTATATAAATTCACACAATAAATTGAATTCACACAATCTGCCAAGCCCTAGTTTCCTTTAAATTATTCTTAAAGCATACTGGTTTATCCTTTATTTATTTATATTTATTTTTGCATTGTTAACAATAAGAGTAAGAAACATAATATTGCTCCAAACATACAAATGCCAAATTTATTTTTTAATAGATTAATCTTAGTGTTAATTTGGATTATTTGAATATATTGAATAATATAGTAATATAAATATATGTCATATAAAATTAAATCTAAAGGAAAATGAAAAACCGCATGGACAGAAATTTAAAAAAATCAAGTCAGTTTAGCTTCTTAGAGACAATTTAATGATTAGAGTCACAAAATTAACAGTAAAGAAATAAATGAGAAAATTTAATAAGACTTGAACTATGACTTTCAGCTAAAAAGCAGATGTCAGCAATCCATTGCTACAAATCATTTGTAGATTTATCTTGCCAATGTTGCATAATAATATTTTATGTTCTACTTGGAGAAGTAGAATCTTGGAGTTAGATCTCGGAGAATTAGATCTTGGAGTCCTAGAATTAGAAAATTAGAATTAGCTCTTGGAGTCCTAGTGGATAACCATTTAGATATGAGCCAGTAGTGTGCAGCAGCTGCTAAAAAAGCCAACACAGTTCTGGGCTGCATAAACAGAGGGATAGAATCAAGATCACGTGAAGTGTTAGTGCCACTTTATAATGCCTTGGTAAGGTCACACTTGGAATACTGCATTCAGTTTTGGTCACCGCAATGTAAAAAAGATGTTGAGACTCTAGAAAGAGTGCAGAGAGCAGCAACAAAGATGATTAGGGGACTGGAGACTAAAACATATGAAGAACGGTTGCAGGAACTGGGTATGTCTAGTTTAATAAAAAGAAGGACTAAGGGAGACATGATAGCAGTGTTCCAATATCTCAGGGGTTGCTACAAAGAAGAGGGAGTGGGGCTTTTCTCCAAAGCACCTGAGGGTAGAACAAGAAGCAATGGGTGGAAACTGATCAAGGAAAGAAGCAACTTAGAACTAAGGAGAAATTTCCTGACAGTTAGAACAATTAATTAGTGGAACGACTTGCCTGCAGAAGTTGTAAATGCTCCAACACTGGAAATTTTTAAGAAAATGTTGGATAACCATCTGTCTGAGATGGTATAGAGTTTTCTGCCTGGGCAGGGGGTTGGACTAGAAGGCCTCCAAGGTCCCTTTCAACTCCTTGTTGTTGTTGTTGTTGTTGTTGTTATTATTATTATTATTACTTACTGTGTTTGAAATGTTTTTAAAAAGCAGAGTAATCATTTCTAAGAGAATGCGTGAAAGTAATGCCTCAGAAGTTAGGAAATACTATTTAAAAATAAATTTAAAGATTCAGACCTATGATTTATTCTTAGTATGCAATGAACCTTAACAAATGTAAAAATTTCAGTCTGTGATTATTTTGAAGGAGAAAAAAATCCTTTCCAGGGAAAATGTAGTTAGTAGAATAGCTATCTAAGAATATCTTTTCTTTGAATTTTCCTACTTGCAATGTTGGCATAATATTATGGCAGGTTATATCCAGATAGACTATTTTTATATTTTTCATCTCCACTTATTTAGAACATTTCCTATGATGCTCTTTCTGTCATATCTTGGTACCCACACATTTGTAGTTATGATAACATAATATGTACATTTCTACAATATAATAACAGGCCATTAAAAAAAAATCTGGGTAGAAACAGATGGGAAGTTTCTCACCTGCTTATACAACTTTACTTGCATCATTAGCTTTCCCTCATTTTTATTTGTCTTGAATTTCATATTTGATATCCTCAAGCTTGACTGTACAGTCTGCATACTACCTTTTAAGCTTATATTGAAAGGTTACATGATGAAATATATAAAATACTTTACAACTGTATATGCTATCTCCCTTCAGTATCACATGATACACATCATATCACACACATCACGTCATATTTCTTCATTTTGCCCCATTGTTGGTGCATGCAATAACTATCATGTACAATGACCATTCCCAGTTATGATGGTGATGAAAAAGTAATTTTTCTACAAATCTTCACATTTACAATTTTTGCAGGTTTGTAAAGCAAAGGAAAGCTGAAGTAATAATGTATGTCCAGATGCATTCTATTTACTTAACAACTGAGTTGCCTATCCCAATTATGATCACTAAATGAAGACTACCTTACAAGTATTTGGGTGCAACAAGGACCCCCGAGCGTCTACAATGAAGTACATTTAACATGCAAAACTGCAATGTGTTTTATTTGTTTTTGCCTTAGGGTACTTATCACACAAGGAGGTTCTGCTGCTTCAGATCAGTTTTGGATTAATACAGTTGCATGACATCAACTAACTTTGAATGCTGACCCATTCTTTTATGGCTCCTCAATAGTTTATGTGAAACTACAGTTAATAATTTGATGCCTTGATAACAACTACTCATATTTTTCAACAATCATAGAGATAAATGCACATGTTAAATTCTATTAGACTTAAACTTGGTGAACTTTCAGTCTCTTGATTCCCTATATTATTAACAGTGCTGAGCATGCAGTATACAGAGAGAGAGAGAGAGGGAGAGAGGGGGAAAGGGAGGGAAGGAGGGAGGGAGGGGAGAGAGAGAGAGAGAGAGAGAGAGGAGTGTAGTGGGGAGTCTCTTCAACCTTAAAAACATTAAGAGGCTCATATCTTAATAGAAAAGTTTATGAGGACCCACACACCTCATTTTCTGCATTTGCTGAGAAAGCAAATATCTTTTCTTCCTTTTTTGCGCCACTTCAGAATTTATCTGCCTGCCTGCCTGCCTGTCTATCTATCTAGACAGCGCACAGTAATTGCTGGTTTGAGAACACCTATGGATATCTTTAGGGGAAAAGAACGTTTTTTAAAATCATGTATTGCAAGTGGAACAGGAAACAATGGGATTGTTGTTTTTCTTTTATCTATGTGTGAAGAAAGGTTTGTTTCTGAAGATGGGCAGTGGCTGGGAGGCAATAATTGGTGATGGAACTCTTATGTTGGTTAGTTGGAAAGAATAGGGATTGGTTCTTAATGATGTTTACATGTTCTCAGCCTTTCATGGCCAGCCTATCACTACAGGAAGTCTTTGAAAAGCTACTATTTTAAAGGGTAGAGATGAGTGGGACCAATTCTGATGTGGAAGTTTTCTAATACAATCTATCATTAATCAAAAACATGGTTCTTATATGTCACAAAACCAGTTTCTATTTAATCTCTTGGGAGGGGTGAGCAATCAGTGGCCTAATGTGTTAAAACCTGATCTGAGGAATCCATTCAGATTTCTGGCAGGAGCCACCTATTGCTTTTCTAGAGATCAACTGGGCAGAATGAAAGGGATGGTGATAAGGAGACAGAAAAAGTAAACTTTTGGTTGTGCATTCATTTTTAAGCTGGCATTTACTGTTAAACTCACTGACACATTAATTCTGAGAAGATATAAACCATAGCAGGGGGAAAAAAACTCATTGGAAACCATGCATTTCTTTTATCTGTTCCAGGACCATAACTCTTAAAGTCCAGCCAAATTTATAAACCCATAGCTAAGTCAAGAACAAAACTGTCTAGGCAAAACTCAGTCCATATAACCCTTTCAATTGCCAGTTTGGGTAGGAAAACACACTAAGTATTGTATCTGTAAATAGGGTAGTACTGTTTTCCGAGCAGCCCGTATGAAATAGTTCTCCTAACACTGAGCTATTGGAGTTCAGTTCTATCAGCAAAGGACTAAACTGTCCAATTGATAAAATCTTCATTATATAGAAGAATGTCATTCTTGTTACATTAAAGTTATTGTCAACATGTTGTGGAAAATACTGCTTATCTGTTTATTTAAATTATATAGCAACTCATCTCAAAATAATTATTCTGAGTGCCTAACCAAAAAATAAAAAGCTATATAAGAAAATTGCAAATAACAGAAATATCAGCTGAGAAAGAATCCACAACTGATATAACCATACAATGAGGTCTCCCACATTTCCACAAGTCCAGGCTCAACAACAAAACCAGATTATCAAGGCCTTGCAAGGGGACAGCAGAGCTGGAGTGAGTCTGATCTCCAGGGGAATGATGTTTCAGAGGGTAGGCACTAATGGAAATAAAGTTTTGTGTTTCCAGAATGTTGCATTCTAAAACATATTTTCCTCACAGCACTATTAGTGGTCTGTAAATGATATAGTTGTTTATATTTAAATCCAGATTTTTTTTCAGGTTTAATGGCATTACACTAGAAGCACTATTATGAACATAAGTCCACAGATGCTTTGCATCAATTGCTTTGCATCAATGCTTGGAAAATTAACAGCATCCCCATTATCCGGGACAGAAGTGGAATATTAATGAAGGACAGAAATGACAAGCAAATTGACCTCTAACTTAATGAGAAACCAAAAATCTGAAAACTTTGTTACAGACATTTAGTTTCCACCTGAATCAAATAACCAGAACTTTGAGAAGAGCAGGTTTTTCTTAACAAGAAACAATGATTTCTCAGCATATCTTAAGCACATTATAAGAACCTAGCTTGTACCATAATATAATCTTATATCTATTTTTCATGTCATATAATAAAGGAAATTCAAAATGTTAAGAAATTATCCATAGGGAATAAAAAAAAAGTCTCCATTTCTCACAAAAAAAGCATTAGAAAAAGATTAAAACTTCTAACCTTCAAACTTGATTTTTATCTATGAAAGTCCAACTAGTTTTTTTTTTATCTTTTACATTTTTTTCCTTTATGTTGGTTTGATGGATTGTGTGGAATTTTACTGAAGTGTACTGCACTTTCACCAAGTTCTTAGCTCAAATATAAAAAATAACAAATTTTCAAAGGAGTCCTTAGGGAATCAAGAATCCTAAGGAATCAAGGTTCAAGTAAAGTATCACTTGAAAATGCCTTTGTGAAATGCTATGAAGCCATGCTATTAACTGAATGGAACAGAACGTTGGCAGCATACACTCATCCAAAGTAGTTTCTGCAACATGCACCAGCCCTATATCGGTTAAAGCAAAGTGGGAAATTGAGGTAGACTGACCCTGCCTTAGTACTGTGTGGAGAAGCTCCATTGTGTCGACAGTGAACAATGAGCCTTTGTAATCTCTTTGTAAGAAGGCTCATGGTACACTTAATGCAATATTTACTTATTTAAAAAGGTAAAGGTTCCCCTTGCACATATGTCTTAGTCGTTTAATACTGCCAAACGCTGAACAGATTCTTAGGGTTTTTAATATTACAAAAAAACATACTGACAAATAGAATAAAAAATACATGACAATTATCCAAAATATCAAAGTTATGCTAGTTTATCTTCCCACAATATGACTTTGCTATTAAAAGCCCTCCTTAGCAAATCTGATTCTACTGCTTTGTAAATTTTCAGGAGGGAGAGCTCCATAAAGATTTTGGAGATGTTGCTTACAAGGCAAAGTCCACCAATGAAAATCATTGACTCATCCTTCTGAAATTCTTATGTGGTGAGGGTGGGGAGTGAACCCTCAGTTATCCCCACATAGGATGGGTGAATAGGAAGATTTTTATGCAAGAAAATGTTCCACCTGATACCTGGGTCTCTCTATCCACCCCACCAACTACTATGAGCGCAAATAGCAGCAAGAAAAGAACAATGTGATACTACGGGGTTGGCTGTATAGGATCAGGGTTGCCTTTGTGGGATAGACCTTATAATTCCCCATTCTTTTCCCTAATCCTGGGAACATCCACTACAGTCTGGGGAAGATTTAACTAGAAGGAAATAACATAGCTTATTTTAATAGATTCTATGAATAAAGAAGTGGGGGGGGGCACAATTGGGAATACACAAAGAAAGTTGCAGATTAGCTCAGGCTGTTTGCCTCATTAAGCTTCTACTGGCACAACTGGAGGTGAAAGCGACAAGCAATTAACTGATTAAGGTCAGAGTGGGGATCTTATGAATTCATGGCTCACACTTAGTAAGCAAGTAATGCACTATTCAGGAAAGCAAATAAGAATCCCAAATAACATTGCAAGACTCTACCACCACCATCTCTTCAGATCCTGTCCATATGATTTAAGATTAAATTTAAGTGATTTTCTCTACACTCAATAGCACCAAATAATTTAATCCAACCTAGGGACAGCTGCTGTTCTTCATTGCTCTTCAGCAGGGAACTGGTCACCCTAAACAGGTTCGCTGGGGAATACTCCACTGGCGCAATATGGGAGGAAAAGTTAATTACATGCACAAAAGTAATTCTAGAAGCTTGATAAAGTGCATGATTCAAGCACTATAATGCAGGTATGTGTTTTGTTTTTACTTAGTACAATGTGGATCCATCCGTTATGGCTTAGTATGATTTTATGGCATGTTCAATTGTTAAAAGTCTTGGTTTAGTTCTATGTATGAACCAGGTGGGAAGGAGCTTAATAAATGAGAATAATTTAGTTCTTGAGATCTTCTTATATAGTTAATTATCAAAAAGTAGTTTCTCACGCCTAAATTTTAGTTGATTAGTTTTTTAGTTTAGTTGATTAGTTAATTTTTTTATGGTTCATAATACATTAGTGCTAGTAGATAAAGAGTGTCAATAAATTAATTGACAGAAAGTAGCTAAAGTTTTGTGAAGCCTTGTAAATAAATGAAACATCTTTTTTTATTTGTGAGTTCCTAAACCCATCCAATATTTGACTAAGAAGAGAGAAATTTAAATCTTTCACATTACAGTTTTCTATTAAATAGTATGCATAAATATTCCACAGTGGTCCTAGTAATATTCATTGTTCTCCTAGATATGATCACCTTAATAGCTTTATTTCTCTCTCTCTTTTAATGTCTTTAACTAACAGCAATACTAATTTCAGTATGTTGGAATTAAGATTTTATATGTCCCCTGATATTCATGGAAAGTTACTATTAAGAACACCATAAAGAAGATGAGAATGAATCTGCTATAATTATAGCTAATATATTATGTCAAGTTAAATGAAGCTGAAAACTCATTGTTAATGTATCCTTATTTCCGTAAAAATAATCTTTAAATTATGTTATGCAATGCAATTTTAAATAAGCAAGAGAAAGAAAATGGCAACATACAACAATTACTATCAAATATATCTATATTGACAATTCATACACTACTCTATCTCATAATATTTCTTTGCCTTAGCTTGTTGCTTAAACCCAGTCATAGGGGATTGAAATCTTAGCTAAATGCTTAATGCAATTGCAAACTCAGCTAATAGTGGCATATTTTGCCCAGAGTAACGTACAACACAATAATTATCCTTTATTTTTAGGCATTGTTTTCAAACTATGTCTCTATCACTGTTTTTTTTTATTTTTTTCAAATTTGTGTACTTTTTGTTTTAATATTTTACAATTTTTTAAAAAAATGTATTATTTAGAAGGTATTTGTATCCCTTATTATTCCAGAAATAGATGGATGGGTTTTTTTGGCTTTATGAAAAATGGCTGTCTAACTTTTTATGCAATAGACTGGCAGAGAAGTGAATCTGGAGCAATGGTAGCATGATAAGGCCTAAGCAGCCATCCAGACAGTGGCTAGCATGCCTGTCCTGATGTCCGATAGGACATATTGGCTTGGGAAAGGCTTCAAGGTAGTGAAAGAGAAGAAAAAATCTATGTCCTATTCATTTAAAGCAAAACAGAAGACCTTTTCATATTGGCCCAGCATTTGTGAAATGGCTTCCCATCTGTCAGGCTGATTGCTACCAATTTAGAAAATCTTAAAGACCTCAATTTCTCTTGAAAATCATTGCTTTTCTTAAGATTTAACTTGTTGTGTTAGCTTATCATTGTTTCTTATTTATTATTTATTGAATGTTACTTTCCTTGTGTAAGCTGTCTTAAAGACAGGCTAAAACTATTAATAAATAAGAGATAGTGACCTTTCCCCCCATTCAGCTGGTAATTCTTTGTCATAAATAGCTCTTTCTAAATTCCAGCCAAACTGATTTTTTTGCATTTTATTTTATTACTTTATTCCCTTTAAATATGTAGGTATTTTGGGGGTCTTCCATCATTTAGGTTAGTATACAAATAGGCCAAAATCTACTGTGTATTATTTAGTCTTGAATATGCTGTGGTTGACAGTTAAAAACTTTGTGAATGTTGTTTGATACATTAGGAAATTGTTGAGGGAAGCTAAACAGGTTTTAATCTGTTATGTATAAAGATGTTTCTCACATCGGCTACATTTTTATGAGTCTGGAGAGATGTTTTGACATTTAGCTCAGTTTTCCAGTAAGAAGATAATTATGAAGGAAATTTTGAACAAGACACCTGTTAAGCAAAATGTGAAAGACATTACTTGGTAAATAACTATGGTAATTAAAGCTTTGTTTGTGCTGATTTATTTTGCTACATTTTCCTTTCCTATTTTTATCGGCACACAGTGCTGAATTTTTGTGCAAGCTACCAGTCATGCATGCTGTGAAAAAGACCTTTAAAAGCAATAAAGGAGTCTTTTCAAGTTCCATAGTTTTATATTTATTTCATCCAAAAGCACTTGCCAATGTGTTTAATGTGAAGTATTTTAGATTTAAGGTCCATTTATAGGCCAGCATAGTTCTTATCTGACATGAGGTAGATAAAAGAAAGAGACAGTAAAATCATGAACAATCCCTCTTTAAAGAGCTTATTTTTTTCACATTTTTCCTTAAATGCTGTCATTTTCCTGTAAGTTTCCATGGTGGAACAATTAGAGCTTGCTGCTTCATACAGAACCCCTGTTGCAGCTAGTTCCAAGAGTAGTCTTTGTCCCCTGACTCGCCCGCTGATTCAATACGTAGTTTTAACAATAATTAATCTCTGTGGCTCTGGGATGTACTCCTGCAATCTTGTTTCCTCAGGAAAAAATGGTACAATTTCCTTCATTGCTAGAGACCACAGTACTCAGAATGTCTTTGTTCACCACTTCAATCTGCCACCCTACTGTCATCAGTGACAATGTAGTCTTTTGCCTACACAACCAATAGGAACTCTCCTACTTCGAACTCTCTTCATCCTCTGACTCATCTCCACCTTATCTTTTGTCCTTTATCTTTGCTATCTACCTGCATGAAACCTTCATTCTTTACCCTCCGTTGCTCTAAGGTCTTTTAAACACTTAGTCAATTGCTTCTTCAAATCCTACATCACTTTTGGAAGCTTTCATTTAACTCTTTCCTCCATATCCTCACAATAAAGGAATAGAACAGTCTTAATCATTCTTTTGTATTATTTTACATGTGTTCCTCATATGAGTAGTTTCAGAGAAAAACACTAAAGTACTAAACAAATGACTAATTTGACTTTTTAAAAATTTCTACCCCTTTAAACTGTTTGGAGCACCTAAAAAGTACATTAACAGGCATAAGTTAAAAATACATTTGAAAATGTTGCAGGAAATCTTCCTGAGTAATTGCTGGGAAGAATAATGGCCATCCCATATATTAATGACAATGGCTATATATTTTCCATGATTACACTTCCTAGCTAATCAGATTCAATTTTAAAGAAAGAACCAGTCCTTAGATTATTCTGCTAATCGTTTTGGAAAAATTGGTACAATTGCAGAAGATTGCTCTTGCAAATCTATATTTTAATTCAAATACTACTTCAGGAGATTCAGATTGGTTAAGTTGATCCAAAATAGAAAAAAAAAACCTCACAACCTCATTTTCTTAATCATACTTTTAACAATATTATATATGTAGTACTTTCATCTTGAAGATTAAAACACTGCACATAAAATTATATTCAGATAATCTGTGTCATAGGTTAGAGTGAAAAACATCCAGGGTTTTATAGTGAATTCCATAACCAAATGGACACCTGAAGGTGTATCTTATCAGTTCCAATTCAAAATTTCACATTGATAGGATGATAATTTTAAAGTTTGCCTGAAATTGGTGAAAGTCAGGCAGCTTTTTTATTTTAAAATTAGTTGTAAAATGTAAAGGTAAAGGTTCCCCTCACACATACTTGCTAGTCGTTGCCGACCCTAGGGGGCAGTGCTCATCTCCATTTCAAAGCCGAAGAGCCAGCGCTGTCCAAAGACGTCTCCGTGGTCATGTGGCCGACATGACTCAACGCCAAAGCTGCACGGAACACTGTTACCTTCCCACCAAAGGTGGTCCCTATTTTTTCTACTTGCATTTTTACGTGCTTTCGAAACTGCTAGGTTGGCAGAAGCTGGGACAAGTAACGGGAGCTCACCCCGTTACATGGCAGCACTAGGGATTCAAACCACTGAGCTGCCAACCTTTCGATCGACAAGCTCAATGTCCTAGCCCCTGAGCCACCGCGTCCCTCTTAAAATTAGTTGTGCATAGCCACAAAAATATTTCTTTGTGATTTAACCAGGATAACCAATTCTTCTGATGTCAGATTTCGATCAGAACTTTACAGTTACAGAGCAAGTACACTCAGGAATAGTTGCAGCATGATATCAAAAATGATTTCAAAAGTGTACTATTTATCTCATTGAATATTTGAACATTTTATTATATTATCAAACCTTGAGAGAACTTTTTATCATACTCTGATAAATATTTGATTATACTAGAAGGGAATATGATAAAATTTTGATGAGTATATTTAGAGTTAACAATTATATTACTATGGTAGGGAAAAAAAGGTAAAAATGTCACCTGCCAGTCATGTCTGACTCTAGGGGCCAGTGCTCATCTCCGATTCATAGTTGAGGAGCCAGCTTTGTCTGAAGACACTTTCATGGTGATGCGGTGGCATCACAATAAGCCATGGTTCATGGAATGCTTCTTCCTTTCTACCTAAGTGGTATTTATTTATTTATTTATTTTGTTGAGTACATATTAAATAATATATATAAGTATAAGCATGAATTGAATACATAAAATGAATACAACTAAAGGGAACATTAGGACAGGGATAGTAGGCATGCTGGTGCTCTTATGCACGCCCCTTACAGACCTCTTAGGAATGGGGTGAGGTAAACAGTAGACAGTCTTAGGTTAAAGTTTTGGGGATTTTGGGATGAGACCACAGAGTCTGGAAGTGCATTCCAGGCATTAACAACTCTGTTACTGAAGTCATATTTTCTGCAATCAAGTTTGTAGCGGTTCACTTTAAGTTTGTATCTATTGTGTGCTCGTGCATTGTTGTGGTTGAAGCTGAAGTAGTCATTGACAGGAAGGACATTGTAGCAGATGATTTTATGAGCTATGCTCAGGTCATACCAAAGATGGCATAGTTCTAAATTTTCTAAACCCAGAATTTCATGTCTGGTGGCATAAGGTATTTTGTGTGATCAGAGGAGTGGAGGACTCTTCTTGTGAAATATTTCTTGACACGCTCAATTGTATTAATGTCCAATATGGAGTGTGGATTCCAGACAGATGAGCTGTCAGATGACAGATGAGAATTGGTCTAGCGAATGTTTTGTATGCTCTGGTTAGTAGTGTAATCTTTCCGGAGAAGAAGCTACGCAAGATTAGGTTTACAACTCTTAATACCTTTTTGGTGATGTAGTTGCAGTGGGCTTTGGCACTTCATTTGACATGAGTACTCCAAGGTCCTTAACAGAGTGAGGGTCATCTATAAGGTCATGTCCACCTAGCTTGTATTTTGTGTTCTGATTCTTTTTGCCAATGTGTAAGACAGAGCATTTGTTGGTTGAGATTTGGAGTTGTCAATTTTTTGACCATTCTGACACAAAATCAGGGTCTTTTTGAAGGGTACCAGCATTGTTGGTAGTGTTAAATAGTTTAACATCATCGGCGAAGAGAATGCTTATAATATGATCACAAAGGTCATTTATGTATAGTATGAAGAGTGTTGGTCCTAGAATGCTGCCTTGGGGGACACAGCTATTAATAGGTGCAGGATTTGATAGGGCACTGCCTATTTTGACCACTTGTTGCCTGTTAGACAGGAACACAGTTATCCAAATATGGAGAGGTCCAGAGATGCCGTAGGATTTTAGTTTTAGAAGTAGTTTGTCATGTACTACTGAAACAAAGGCTTTACAGAAGTCTATGTAAATTGCATCTATTGCTTTGCCCTGATCAAGATTTGTAGTCCATATGTTTCTGCAATGTAGAAGTTGTAAATTACAGGATAATTTTTTTTCTGAAACCAAATTGTTTATTAGAGAGTAGGTTGTTTGTTTCTAGGTGGAGGGTAATGGATTGGTTAATGATTGATTCCCTTACTTTGCAGGTGACACAGCATAAAGAGATTGGTCTGTAATTTTCAACTAGGCTGGGATCTCCCTTTTTAAAGATAGGGATGACTGTGGCTAGTGACCATAGAAGGGAGCTGGTCCTGAAAGATTTTTCAAAGATTATGCTTAGGGGTTCTGCTATAACAGTGCAAAGCTTTTTTAAGAAGTATGCGCATAGTCCATCAGGACCAATAGATAGAGATGGTTTCAGTCTACATAGTGCCTTTTCAACATTATTTTCTGTGAAATCTATTTGTGTTAGATCGTTGTAGTCATTGGTACGACTAGGGAATGTTGGGCATGAGCCATTGCTGTTAACAGAGACTGAGCTGAAGAATGTGTTAAAGAGGTTTGCTTTAACTGCTTCATCATTGCATTGTTTACCATTAGATCCTTTTAGGGGTGGGATGGATCTCGAGTCTTTAAATTTGTTGTTTACAAAATTATAGAAGGCACAATTGGATTTTGTGCACAGAAGGTTTTCTTCTTGTTTGATGTGGTAATTGGTGCATTCAATATTTATTTGGTTGCATATATTTTTGTAGCGGCTTTTAAAGTTAGCTACATAGCCAGTTTTGTTTTTCACCAGAGGGATTTTTTGGGGGATTGGAGCTTTCTTATTGATATGGGTAATTTGTTTTTCCTGGTTTTAGTGGTGATTTGTGGTAGATATAGTTTGATAATTCTATGACTCTGAGGAAGAAAATATTATAGTAGTCTTTGGCAGTGATACAGTTAGAGAATAGAATTTGCCAGTCAAGAGATGAGAGGTTGGTGTCTATGAGATCATAGTTGGCTTTTTTGAAGTTGTAGTTTGGTATCTCATTGTTATGGAGATTTTTGTAAGGGCATATATTGAAACAAAAGTCTATCACGCTATGGCTTGGAAAAGGATTCTTTTATTTGTAGTCCATAAATTGAGTTTAAGTTGTTGCAGAATATGAGATTGATGCAGTTGTTGAGTCTAGTGTTGTTAGTTACAACTAGTAGTTAGTTCTACTATACCTAGATTTGTAACAGCATTGTATACAACCCCATAGGGTTGTATGGATGGGTTCAGTTGTACATTCATTTATTTTCCAATTAATAAGAGGTAGGTTGAGGTCACTCAGAAAGATGAGAGGGTAAGGGCAAGAGGCTACCCATGTTAGTAGTGTGGATAACTTTTTCACATGTGCGATGTTGTTTTCAGGGGCTCAGCATTGTATACAACCCCATAGGGTTGTATGGATGGGTTCAGTTGTACATTCATTTATTTTCCAATTAATAAGAGGTAGGTTGAGGTCACTCAGAAAGATGAGAGGGTAAGGGCAAGAGGCTACCCATGTTAGTAGTGTGGATAACTTTTTCACATGTGCGATGTTGTTTTCAGGGGCTCTGTAACATAGTAAGAAGCAAAGCGTGATGTTAAAGGATAGTTCGCAGATGATAGTTTCTGGAAGAGCGAGTTTATGTGCAACTTGAATATTTTTTAGGTTTAGTGACTTTTTGTAAAAGATAGCTACTCCAAATATTTGTCTATTTGCATTTACATGTTTTTGAATTGCTGGTTGGAAGGAGCTGGGACAAGTAACAAGAGCTCACTCCGTTACATAATACTTAGGTCTCAAACTGCCAGCTTTTCAATTGGCATGCCCAGCATCTTAACCAGTCAGCTGCCATGCCTCTCTACTATGGTAGAATCTATTACTCAACTTGCAAAGTCAGGTTCATCTGCCTTCTGGATAAACCTCCAAAGAAAATTCCATTTTAGATATGAAGATACCATGTAAAGAATGGAATTAACTAGATATGCTAATTCTGTTTGAGTATTTTAAAAATCATAAAAATCTGCAGAATATAACCCTCTTTTGTTGGAATAGGAAATTTCTGGGGTTGGGGGTGACCCAATATTGCATGAATGTACATTTTATCTATTTGCTATGACAAATAGTTATAAGAATATACAGGTAGTCCTCAACTTACTACCACATTGAGCCCAAAATTTCTGTTGTTAAGTAAAACATTTGTTAAGTGAAACTTGACCCATTTTACAAACTTTCTTTCTATAGTTAAGTGAATCACTGCAGTTGTTAAATTAGGAACACCATTGTTAAGTGAATCTGGCTTCCCTATTGACTTTGCTTGTCAGAAGATTGCAAAAGATGATCACATGACCCCAGGACACTGCATTGGTCATAAATATCAATCAGTTGACAAGTATTTGAATTTTGATTACATTATGGGAACACTGCAGTGGTTGTAAGTAGGAAAAACTGTCACTTTTTTCAGTGCTGTTCTAATTTCAAAGGCTCATTAAATAAACTATTGTAAGTCAAGTACTACCTCTAATACATAATAGAAATTACCACTGTGTGTTAAATATTGTTAAAGAAATACTTATGATAGTTGAAGATGCCTAAACTTAATATTTCTGTATCAGTTAGAATCGCTCTGAAATTGCAGATATCCAGGTCACGGCATCCCATTTTCTTTAGTTCTTATGATGAACTACATGATGCATATTAAATCTGTTTTATGGTTGCATCTCTCATGGAATTGCAGAGAAATGTTATTGGAACATTCCTTATCTTTACTTTATTCATCAGTCTGAGAAAGGTATTCCCTTTCCCCCTTACCTATGCTTACTTTTGTAATTTCATTTATGAGAATAAGTCATGCCCATTAGTCACGGATAGCCTGTGTGGCCTCAAGCAAGATATTCTCTCAAAACTGTAGTTCTCACTCGGAAAAGAGATATAAAGATAATCTACAAAGCAAGATTGTTCAGAGCATCAATGTGCTTAAAACATATTAAATAGTCTTTCCATTATGGCCTTAAGGAGTATGTGGGAATAGTCAAGTAAACAAAAAATACATCTACAAAATGGTTTTAGATTTTATTTGGCTAGCTAATGCTTCATTTCTTCCAAATAGAAAACAATACTTTGAAAAGAAAAGCAACCTTCCCAGTACATCCTGCATGAAGAGACCAATTTTTTTCTCAATTGCTGAACCAAGAAAAGCAATATCTGTTAGTCTCCTTTAATAATGGAAAGCATAATAAATACTTCTATTTAACTATTTTAGAAGGAATGCATAGATTAGTTCTCTGCAGGAGTCTAAATGGTTTGCATTCTTCCATAATGTACATTGTTACCATTCTCTTTAATTTATATGTGAATTTTATTGTCTGCAGAACAAACCTGATCATATCCGGCAGACATAGAGCAAGAATTTGATAGAATTCAGCAAGAGTATTCTCTGTTAAAAGGCAAATTAGTTTTATGTCTCATTCAAATATGCTATCAGTACTTTGTGTTATAAAATTCCTATTCATGGAAAAAAATCTTAGTTGTGAAATTAGAATTTTCAGAACAAGAAAAAGGCCTTCTCAATAGCATCCACTATTGGAATAATTTATTTAAAAACTATCAATTAATGCACATTTCTGCTAACCTGTAAAATGAACTTAAGACAGCTAAGCTTGTCGATTGAAAGGTCGGCAGTTCGGTGGTTCGAATCCCTAGTGCTGCCGTGTAACGGGGTGAGCTCCCGTTACTAGTCCCAGCTTCTGCCAACCTAGCAGTTTCGAAAGCACGTAAAAATGCAAGTAGAAAAAATAGGGACCACCTTTGGTGGGAAGGTAACAGCATTCCGTGCGCCTTTGGCGTTGAGTCATGCCAGCCACATCACCATGGAGACGTCTTCGGACAGCGCTGGCTCTTCAGCTTTGAAACGGAGATGAGCACCGCCCCCTAGAGTCGGCAACGACTAGCACGTAAGTGCGAGGGGAACCTTTACCTTTACCTATAAAATGAACTTAGTCCAGTTCCTACAACACTGCCTATAGATTCATGTTTAATTTGATTATTGAAATAATTTGAAATCTAGTTTGCTTATTAATGTTTAAAAATAACTTGGAATCTTTATTTTAATTATTTCTTGTTAAGCTTTATCTAGGAAGTTCTCTGTATACAAAAAATGGTGTGCATGTTTCTCTATGTGCTATTATTTGTGCTTACTGTCATAGGAGAATGCTAATGTTCTAATAAATAGTTAACCATATATATTGTTTATTATTAATGTCTGTATTATTAATAATATATACTAGACAATCAAATACCTAAATATATCCATCAGTACAGATATAATGCAAATGAACAGAAATGTATTTCTTTTCAAAATAGCAAATTTACAAATTGCTATTCTAAATATAATTTCTCCATTGCTCATAAATGGCAGTAGCTAAGATTACCAGTCTAGTCGTGTCCTTGTTCTTGTTGGTGAGCAGCTTCCATTTGAGATAAGATGTAGCAAAGACAAACTCATCTCAGCAGAGTTTTAGGGCATTGCCTATCAATTCTTGATATAAGATCAGTCAGAACCCGGCCGAGCTGTGGCAGTTATCCACAAGAGGGTACTCTGTTTCTTGCTGTCACTCACTGCCTCCATTCCATCTCAAACAAGAATGTATGTTACTATGATTAATCCTACAGAATTACTTTTCTACCTCTCCAGAAATCCAGCAAGTGTACCGATTTTCATCAAGTTAACAGGAGGGGGAAAATTATCTAATTTTCAGTTGAGCAGCTGGATCAGGATTTGAAAAATACAATTGCTGTAGATATTTTATGATCCGGGACATAAAGCTTTATATTAAATATAATGAAAAAGATAATCATGAATTTGTCCTACTACATAATTATTGCTTAAACCCCCCCCTCCCAACCCATAACTAACCTGACTTCAAAATCATCTGCCAAGTCACTCTTTCTAAAGATATACAATAGCATATGAAAAGACTTGCTCTGGAAATACAGTGTAACAGTCTGTGACAAAAAAATAGAAAATTGCCCTTATTATATTTATTTCCCTCTATAATACAGAACCTCAAACATCATTAAGAATTTCTATCTATGTTAAATATATCTGTTTGTTTTGACATAAGTCAGTTTAGGATCATTTGTTCAGTGGCTGTTCAAATTTATGACAGTGCTAAAAAAATGGACTTATGACCCATGCCTGAAGTTATTGCTGTTACAGTGCCCCTGTGGTTATGTGATCAACATTCAGGCACTTGGAAGCCTGCTCTCACTTAAGACTACAGGGGCTTGACAATTCCCCCGATCTCCCCCTATATTTCTGCCTTTTGGCTGCCCTGTACCTGCCTTGAGGAGCAGCAAGCAGATCCACAACCATGAGGGAAGCCTCAGACACTCCAAACCACCCCAGCAAGGCCCAGCAAGTGTCCAATTGTCTTCTCTCCCAGATCTCTGCACTGACTTTTTACCTTTTGTGCCCAGCTACAAGCAGAAAACTCCTTGACGTCTTTGCTGTCTCCTTTTCATTGCCTTTGCCATCTCTTTTTTGCTCAGCTTGCTGTCTCCCTCCTACTGCCTTTGCCATCTCCATTCTGCTCCCTTTGCCACTTTCTTTTCAGACTCAGCTGCTCCAGCAAATATTTCCTAGATATGTGGCTAAAGCTGGACTTCATGGCTTTCTGAAGACAGCACAGCTTTAGCCACATATATAGGAATTGTTCGCTGAAGAAGTTTGGTCCAGAAAGGAGGCAGCAAAGGGAGCAGAAGAAGGTGGCCATTCTATTCTTGAGAGATCTGGTACAAGAGGCATGCTTGGGGTCCTGCCCATTAGGGAATGTCATCTGGCGGATCCCTGGAGGAGATTCTTTTCTGTTATGGCATTTGTCCACTAGAACATCATTTTTTAAAAATTAGTTTTGCCGGACCCTACTGGTTTTCTATAAGACCCTAAAAAACTGGTTTTGTTGTGAACTTGAAGTCCAGGTTATGTGATTGAGCCAATATCTTGGTCATGTTAACTCTGTTTCTGGTTTTATCCTGACTCCTATATTTGTTATTTATTGTTTTGTTGTTATGATTTTATCTAGTATTTATTCTTTGTTTGAAATGGGCATCCATATGAATTGAATAAATATTTTTCACAAGTTCTATCTACTGAGCCAGATATTCCCTTTTATACCTGCGCATCTGTTATCCATTTCTCAAGTGAAGAATTTTATACTTGTCTTTATTAAAATTTGTTCTGTTATTTGTATCCCATTTCTCCAGCCTGTGCAAATAATTTTGAATTTTTTTGGTGCCTTAGTATATTTGCTAATTTAACCAATGTTGTGCCTGATGTTGTAGATTTAATAAGTATTCCTTCTATCTTGTCACTCAAATTGTTAATGAAAATATTAAGAGAATATTGAAGAGAATGGGACCCAGCACTAATTCTTATAGCATCTACTTGATTACACTTTCCAAATTGATAAAGAATCATTGACAAGCAATCCTTAAATACAATTTTCAAGCCTGTTATGTATACTCTTGCTCATGTTATATAGCCTAAAATTAACTAACTTGCTAGTTTTAAATTCATGGGATATTTTGTTGAAGGCAAGGTATATTATCTCTATGTTATTCTTACAATCTATCAAGAAATTCTGATCAAAAAGCAAAATGGACTATTGCAATGCATTCTACATCAAGTTACCTTTGAAGCCAACTTGGTTGAATGAAACTATGGTTGAATGATTAAATAAATCCATCTATTGCACCAGAAAAGCATGTCAGCACTGTCCTGTGGAGCACTGTCCCTTTCAAAGATCTATATGGCTCCAAGTTTGATGACATTCTGGTTGACCTGGCTGTTTTCCCTTGTAGGTCTGGAGGAGACAGTGAGTATTGAATTCCCCAGTCAGTTTTGTTTTGTTTTGTATTTGTTTTAATGTATGTTTTCTGAATGTGCATAGTTTTTTTGCAGCTTATTTTATGGTCCTTTTTAATTTTAATTGTAAGCCATCCAGAGTTGTTTGCAGTTAGGTAGCCTTTAAATTCTTCTAAATTTAAATTCTTCTAAATTCTTCTAAATTCTTTAAATTCTTCTAAACTCAGACTTGAAATCCTGGGTTTAGAAAATTTAGAACTCCGCCGCCTTTGACATGACCTGAGTTTAACTCATAGAATCATCTGTTACAATGTCCTTCCTCTTGAAGACTACTTCAGCTTCAATCACAACAATATCACAACAATACACGAGCACACAATAGATTTAAGCTTAATGGGAACCGCTCCAATCTTGATTGCAGAAAATATGACTTCAGTAACAGAGTTGTTAATGTCCGGAATGCACTACCAGACTCTGTGGTCTCTTCCCAAAATCCCCAAAGCTTTAACCAAAAACTATTTACTATTGACCTCACCCCATTCCTAAGAGGTCTTTAAAGGGCATGTATAAGAGCACCAACGTGCCTACCATTCCTGTCCTAATGTTCCCTTGATTGTATCCAATTTCGTATAGTTATTAAATACTTATGCTTATATATATATGCTTATATATCGTATAATTATTTTATGCTTATGCTTATTTATACTTATGCTTATGCTTATGCTTATTTATTTATATATTTATAAATAAATAAAATAAATAAAATAAAATTTAATAAAATAAATGAATAAAACTTTGCTGTGAAAACAATTGATCTTACCGATTAATAATTTGTAATTCATTTCATATTTAGTTTGAATAATCTTCCTCCCATTCTTTACTTCCCGAATTTTCTCACAGAGAATCTATTTGCTAGTTAGTTCATCTGGTTCTACATGTTTAAATATATTTAAAAGAGAAAGACAATGAGGTGAGAGAGAGTGAGGGTGTGTGTGTGTGAGAGAGAGAGAGAGAGAGGAAGGAAGGGAGGGAGAGGGGGAGTGGAGATTGCATGAGCATGTTTCCAGACTTAAGATTCAATCCTTCCCCTTCACTGGATCATTGCAATTAAATTGCACCAGTGTTTTGTTGGAGAAACTGAAATAAAATAGGAGTTAGAAGTCTGACTTTTCTTTGTTACCTATTAACATTCCAACTTCTACACTGAGCAGCTGATAGACTGATACTTTTCCTTTTATTTTGAACATATCTAAAGAATCCCTTTTTGTTACTTTTAGTAAGGTTCACTAACTTCAGCTCATCATCTGAGCTTTGGCTTTCCTGACACCCTCTCTACTCTTTTGGTCAGTCTGTATTTTTCTCCTGAGACCTGGCCCTTTTTACATTTTCTGTATGCATCCTATTTTGTTTTCAGATTCTGGTTAAAGATTGTTGTTTTTTTGCTGCCTTCCATTTTTTATCTCTTATTGAATATTTTTTGTACCCACAGACACATAAACACACACAATCACACATAAGCACGCGCGCACACACACACACACAAACTTATTTATAGAAATTCTTTGCATCTAATTGAATACCTACTTTACTTTTGGACATACTCAGTTATACTCTTGTTATGTGGCTGTATATCCTAGACCTTTTGTATATGTATATATTTTTCTCACTGTGTTATAATTATAGGCTGTTCAGAATGGTTCTTTTTGATCCCTGTGGCTTCAGTAGCTGATGTTGACTAGGGTGTTACTTTTTCTGGTTTAAGTTTTGTTAGGCTGTGACTGCTTTGCTTAACGACTGAGTTGCCAGTCTCAATTGTGATCACTAAATAAGAACTACCTGTTAAACTTTCTAACAGCTTTCTTCCCTTAATAACTGAAATATTTATGAACCATTTCAGCTATTTAGTGTCATCAGTTACCAATGTATGAACAGTACATTTTAGATCTCCCCCACCTTTGCCCATTAGTGTCCAATTCTGCAACAAGCAAGCAAGCAGTTTTGGTGAGTTTTTTCAGAAATTTTCAGGGTCCTTGAGTGGCTCAGACTGCTCAGACAGTCTGTTATTAACAGCAGCTGCTTGCAATTACTGCAGGTTCAAGTCCCACCAGGCCCAAGGTTGACTCAGCCTTCCATCCTTTATAAGGTAGGTAAAATGAGGACCCAGATTGTTGGGGGAAATAAGTTGACTTTGTATATAATATACAAATGGATGAAGACTATTGCTTGACATAGTGTAAGCCGCCCTGAGTTTTCGGAGAAGGGCGGGATATAAATGCAAATAATAATAATAAAAAAAATGGTTGGCCGTTGCTTCCTTCCTAAGGAAAGGATTGTGGATTGTAGGGAGAGAGAATAACTGGCCCAAAGTTACCCAGCTGGCTTTTTGTCTAAGGCAGGACTAGAATTTACAATCTCCCAATTTCTGATGATGTAACCAGGCATGGGTTCCAAATCCCGTCACTACCGGTTCACTCGATCTGATGTGAACCAGTAGCAATGCAATGCGCAGAAGCGTCTGGGCGGGTGGGCAAACACTCCCACCACCGCTACTGGTTCGCTCAATCCGGTATGAACCGGTAGCAACCCACCACTGAACATTACACCAATCTGGCTCTCAGATTTGATCGATACATCCAGTTAAAAGATTCAGCATTCTCCCTGCTTGAAATAGGAATATGTGGCCCTTATTTATTTATTTTTTTAAAAAGCTGCTTTTATGTCTATTTATAGACAACTTTTCATTCTTAGACATAGAAAAGGTTCAAATGGTTCTTATCTTTTCTTTAAAAGAACCTGGTAATTGGAAAAAACAAAATCCCTTTGCCAATGTATGGTTTTTCTCTTCTTACAAGTGAGATTAAATAAATTGTTGTTTTCCTATATTTCAGTAAATGATATCAGTGACAGCCATCAAGTGCTTTGATTTTAATTGGTATACAGACAATATGGCTGCTCTGTGTGACTGAAAAACCTGAGGAATCATGCTTTCTCTAAAAGAAGAAGAAAATCTTGTCTTTGTTATGTTGACTTTCTAATCCTAATACCATTTGTGAACTCTCTTAGATATTTTTAAAATGATTCCCCAACACTTATTCTTTATTTAATAGAGTAAATTTCTTATAGTGACAACTGCAATAGGCACAGGAAATGGTTAAAGATAAAAGTAAGATTTTTTTAAAAAAGATGTTGACTATTTGAAATGCATAGGATTTGTCTTTTGGGGGTCTAATAAATGTTCCACTAGCTGTTGCTTCATACATTCACAAAACAGCTCTTCAAATTTCACAGGAAAAAGAGTGAGATTTTAAAACCCATTGTCAGCTTTGGAAGCCATACTAGGCCGAAGGCTTCCACACCCTGCCACTTTCTCCGGTGTGGGAAAGTAGGAGGGGGGGGTGAGGGTACAAGGGGCTATTAGACATAACATTTTTCCTGCTGGTCAAGGTCAGGCTGGGCTCACATCTGGAGGAGGAGTGGCCAGAGTGATGCTTCGACATGGGACGGTTGAGGATTGGAACATGTGACCGGCAGAGGAGTCATGAGGGTGGAGATTTTGGAGTTTGTATTAGTTTTAGTTTTCATCCAACAGTGCCAGTTTACCTATGCTAGTAAAAGAACTTTGAAAGATGTTGGCTTCGAAGTCTTTTTTGCAGGAGGGATTTTCTGGAACGCTGACACCCATATTGATGTAAATCCTGTATATATATTACCTCTCCTATGTTGTTTTTGAAGGATGCCTGTAGAATTTATTGCTGTAAACATTTTTCTTCTTGTCAAGAACAGAAACAACAGTGACAAGCTTGTCTCAAATACTATCAAGAGAATTTCTAACAGTTAAGGAAACTGTAGAGAATACATAAAATTGTTTTAAGTAAAGGTATTTTCGAAACATAATTTAATAACATTTCTAAGCGTACATAACTATAGAAATGAGCCTGATGTTTTGACATTTAACTCTGTGATTCTATAAGAGATTAGAACAAAATAAATTGGCTACTTAAGGGCTTTTTTATATGTAGTTAATTTTTCTAATCATTCCAAATCTTTAGATTTTTGCTACTGAATAAATACAGAACACTTTCTTATGTATTTCCCTTCATTCAGTTTCTGGCAGAAATGTTTGGGAAAGAAGTGTTACAGGTAATTCTCAATTTACAACCATTTGTTTAAGTAACCATTTGAAGTGAAAATGCCACTGAAAAAAGTAATTTATGACTGTCACACAACTGTTTCAGTATCCTCATGGTGACATGATCAAAATTCAGATGCTTGACAACTGGCATGTATTTATGACAGTTGCAGTGTCCTGGGATCATTTGTTCACCTTTTGTGACCTTCTGATGAGCAAAGTCAGGAAAGCCAGATTCACTTAATCCTGTTACTAACTTAGCAACTGTAGCAAGAAAGGTCATAAAATGGGGCAAAACTCACTCAACAACTGTCTTGTTTGGCAGCAGAAATTTTGGGCTTAGTTGTGGTTGTAAGTTAAAGACAAACTGTACCTTGGTTTTATGTCATGAGAAATTTGATGCTTAGCATACCAAAACTATTTCCATTATTTCTCATTTGAGATGATTTCTTCCCTATCAGCAGTCAATGACAGAGATCCCCTGCTCTGATAACCGGGAAATCTCCAGAGCATTCAGGAATCCCTTGGATTCCATAAGTCTCAGAGGAAGATGATTCAAATGAATGTTTATGGCAAGGGTTTGCTACTACCTGTCTAAATGAGAAAGTGATCTGCCAGAGAGAAAATGGTCATTAAACCAGGGCTGTCTTAATAGCATTATGGGCCACGGGCAAAGCAGTGTACTGGGACCCCTACGACAACTACTCACAGGAATAAAAATGTAAATGGTCGATAAAATTAAACATATATTTATTTTATTGGCACTTCCACAAAATCGGTGCTGAAACATTAAAAACATGCTGTACAACAACAACTAATCAATATGATAAATATTTGAACAATACACGAGACTTGAAAAACACAACAATATTCAGTAAACCATACAGTTGCTGTATTTATATGATACAAGGTGCATTGAAGGGTTAACATACACAGATTAGTATGGGGTCCCTATGCTCGTGGGGCCCATGGGCAAGTGTCCATCAGGCCCATGTGTTAAGACAGCCCTGCATTAAACCGTTTCATAAACCAGTCATTTTCTGCCTAGTTGCAATAATTAGATTCCAGGAATAATCTGCAATACTGTATATTAATGATGAACTGAATGACACTTACGCTGTCATGGTGACCATGAAGCCTAAATTATCATGGGAGATTCAGTGTGGTTTTTGAAATCTCTCAGGATTATTCTAATATAGAAAGAAAGAACTGATAAGCTTTTCTAAGAATCTTGCTATTTTCCGTTGTAAAACATAAACCTTAATAATGTTTTCAAACTCCTTATATTAACATCATACATTTTAGTTTTTGTTTTTACAAAAACCCAATGCTGTGTAGTGTCATGATTTGCTTTAATGAATTAGCAGCTTCACAATTTCTTTATGCTTCCCTATGGAACTGCAGCAATTAAAAAGTTGTGCTAATTTGGTTCCTCAGTAAAGGGGTTATTGGAAAGAGTCAAATCTCTGCATTAGGTTCTACCAGCAACAAACAAATCACCTTCATTGATTGCACAACCAGAGGGTATTTTTATAGCTGTACTTGGGGAATCTGTGATTAAGCTGCATCTTTATTTTTATAAATTGTATTTCTGAAGTGACTGAATGTGTTTCTTTAGATATGTCCTTGATAATTTTAATGCAGGAATTAAATGATTAAAATAGAATATGTTTTATGCTATGCAGTCGGTTCCGAAGATGTCAGTTAGTCATCTTCATTGTACCCTCAAGAAATAGTACAAAATGAATGAAAGTATACTAATTTTACACATAGTCCTCAATTAATAGCCATTTGTTTAGCAACTGTTCAAAGTTGTGACAATGCTGAATAAGTAGTATTTAGAACTGGTCCCTGAATTTGCAATTTAGCACCTCTTCCCTAGCCTGCATACACTCACATGGCCCCACAAAAAGCCCTCCTCAGCCTGCACGTACTCACAACAGCACTTCCCCATCTCACTCCTAGCATCCACTCTCTGGCCTGCTTATGAGCCACCCTGGACTTTCAGCCATCTTCCCCATATTTTTTTTTAATTGCAAGCCAACAGAAAGTTGCAGCCAAGTGAGGTCCATTCTTAATGACTCACAATTTTTCAGAATTTTCTTTAAGCAATGGCAATGGGGACTACTGAGATTGGCATCACAGTAGTAATACTGAGTAGCATTACTCAGTAGTATATTACTAGTAGTAGTCTCTAAGTAATGTGCTGATATGATGTCGCACTTTATGGCCACATCATGAATTGATGGAAAGTCTGTCCCAATTACACTTGTTGAGTGAGAACTACCAGTAAACCAAATCCTTAATCCAATACAAGAGTGAAATTATTTGAAAAGATTTGGCAACTCTTCAAATCAAGCATTTCTGAATCTGCATTCTCCCTATAAACTGTATTAATGATTCAGAGGAGCACAGATAATCTGTTTCTAACAATGACAACATTTCTCTTAGATACAAATATAAAGTTTCTTTCAGTTGGTCCCACTTCTGGTAACTTCATGGACATTGCTTTTGTTGGCTACCGTACAAAGATGAGATTTTTCTAGAATATTTCTAATCTCTTTATGAAAAGAGTTGGCGATGTATTTAGCCCTTGGGCAACACTGTGTAGTTTCAGACCTTGGCTATAGTCTTTTAAAAAATAATTGAAATCCTGAAATTATTGAGATTTTAGGAGATTTGATTTTAGAAGATTTGAGAATCTCATTCGGTAATCTTGTAGGAACACATTCAATTTCACCTAGGAGTGTTCTAAAGGGCAGATAGATAGATGGATAAACAGAGATAAATTTAATTCACAGCTGGAAATGTGTGTTTTTAGACTGAGGATAAATTGTCAATATGGTCTGTATACTCAGATTATTATATTCATATATACTGGTAACTATTATTTGGTTGGTTTGCATATTGATTCATTTTATTTCATTTCATTTATGTCTTTCACAGAATGATGTCATTTTTTTTTCGTGTTCTTTGTCTCCACATCCATCCAGCTTTAGGACAAGTTGAACTGAGAATAGAATTGGTTCGCAATCAGTACATGCTTTCTGTCTGAATGGAGATAGGGAAGCTTTTGTACACATTGCATCTCTGTAATGGGAAAAGCTTCACTTAATGAATCTGAGACTGTCACATCCCTGTTAAAAAGCTTAGGGACTCAACAAGCCTTAACAATATATGACAGCATTGACTAAGTGTTTAGCCTGAAGATTTTTATAAATGATTGCACAGAAGAGTGATTTTTTAAATACATCATCATTGTACTGACCAAACTATTCAAACCCAGCAAAGATTCACAAGGTAAAAAAATAACATTCCCTGTTGTATAATATTCAGGATGTGCAATTATGAGTAATTATGAAATAGCACCAGAAAGATATCAATTTTGAATAAGGAAACATGTTCCATAGAACTGTCCTCCTATGGAAAATATATTGAAATATATTGTATTTTAAAACTAAATCTAACAATAATGTTTTCTGATGTAAGTTCAAAAATCTTGGTAAAATGAATTCATTTGTGTCTAAAATTATAACTGGAAAGCATTGCTATTAATTTTTTCTTCTGGCCTTTAAAAAAAAAAAACAAGCCTGAAAAACTATGCAGTTTTATCTTTTACAAAAGTGCCACACATTTAAACAGAAACAACAAAAACATAAAACATCCACTCACAGTTTCCATGGCAATTGTATATAACTTTCAATACCATCACTTTACATTTACTTTCTTAATCTGTTCTACTTGTAACCAATTACTGAAATATCTAATATAAATATTTACTCTCATTTGAAAAGTTGTACTTATCTGATCTTGTCACTGTAGCTCTCAGCATTTTCTGTTGCTTTTGAGACGAAGTCTTTTTTTAACATTTCTTCAGGGCTTCGTTTAACAGAACTTGAGTTTCTGAGAAACATTTTAAGAAAAACATTTTTCTTTATTTATTTTCTTCTATGTGATCTAGAAGAGTAAATTTTTTGGCTCTCAATGATACGGACATTTAATGAATTATGGGAAATAGCTGTCTTTCAGTCATAGGGTTATTTTAAAATTATTAAAAAGTGATGTTCTAAGCTGAGAGTCCTGAAAATATAAAATAGAAATTGCTTTGTTTAATCAAAGTTGTTGATAGGGAAGCAGTTCTTTGGCAGGAGTCATGTTATTTCTTCAGAGTAAATGAAGAGAAGAAAGGCATTCTTGCAGGATAACCTTACAGATAGTTACTGACATCAGTGGTTAATTCTGTATACTTTTCAGAATTCATCTGAAAATTCCAATATTTTTGTTGTCCTGTGCTTGGATCAGTAATTGGGGGGAAAGCTGTAGAAAATGATATTTGCTTCCACTTCTTTGCAGTATCAAGTCAATGAAAATCTCCTTTGGTGGAGCAGAGGGATTTCATCATCCTCTTCTTCAGCTGAAACACGCAGTAATCTGGAGGACCTTGGGTGAACCAACTTGTTTGTCTTTGCAAGTAAATTTGGCAAGAGCTGGGACTTTTTCTTTTTCCTTTTCATATGATTGTTGTTTGGCTTTATGGGATTTTTTTTTAGGGATATAATGGAAGAGTGAACTACACTTGGACATCAAAACTTCAGAACACTAACTGGTGGGACATTATGTCGAGAACTTGGCCATTGCAATGAAAAGAGGGTATACTGGTAGCTCTGATTTCTTGCAAGGAAATCTAACAAGGAAGTCCAGATGGAAATTGCCACTCTAATGCTTTTTGAAGGCAAGGTACTTAAGAAGACAGTGGTTGATCATGGGGCCAGGGGAGAGGAAAACAGGGAATTCGGTCTTGAATGTCTCAGTGACTTTTGATAGGTTTGAGCAGGCTACTCAGTTGAGCCAATTACCTGGTTTAGAAAAAAAAACCTTATTCAGTAATTCTGTTGCCATCTCCTGAGTCATCTCCACAAGGTGACTTCAAGGAACGTCTCTTGGAATCCAAGGCCAAGATTTTGTGGTTGTGCGAGGGATTCATTATTTTCATGGCTGTATATGTAGTCTTTGACTTATGACCATAACTGAGCCCAAAATTTCTGTTGCTAAGCAACAGAAGTTAAGTAAGAAATTAAAAGAAGTTAACTAAGTTTTGCCCCATTTTACAACTTTTCTTGCTATAGTTGTTAAGTGAACTATTGTAGTTGTTAAGTTAGTAACAGGGTTGTTGTGAATGTGGCTTCTCCATTGACTTTACTTGTCAGAAGGACACAAAAGGTGATTACATGACCCTGGGATGTTGGAACCATCATAAATATGAACCAGTTGCCAAACATTCAAATTTTGATCATGAACATGGGGATGCTGAAGTCGCAACTGTGAAAAACAATCACAAGTCACTTTTTTCAGTGCTGTTGTAACTTTGAATGGTCATTGAATGAACTGTTGTAAATCAAGGAATACCTGTAGCTAACTGCCTATACAAAAATGCTGAGTGAGCTTATCAGGAGATTTAGAATTGGGTGCTACTAATATATACAGACTCATAGAAATTCAGTTTAGTAACCTCCACTTTTTGATAACGGGATTTAAGATGAAGGCCATTAAAATGAATCTGAAAACTAGCAAAATGGTTTGAGAATGGAATGTAATACTGATATAGCACTATAGGAATGCTATACTTGTGTTAGTCTATGATAGCTATTCTATGTATCAAGTGAGCTGCAGCTCACGATAGCTTCTGCCTTTTAATAAAAATTGTTAGTTGGAAAAAGTGCTACTAAACTCCTAATTTTAAGGTGTAACATATTTAATAAAAGGGCTATTACATATTTTATTCCAGATTGAAGTCCCATCATCCTAGTCTAGTTTAGGTATATATTTAAATTCAGAGAGTTGCCCTTCAATATCATGAATCTTGGTAGCTAATAACAGTTCAAAACACATATAACAACAACACATAAATACATAATTGGCAGCCACAATAAACACACAAACACATACATCCCAATGCTATCAGTACAACCATTCCCACAGGCTCTTTTATACATCTCTCTATAACTAATGATACACTTATGACTGGTATCCCAGACTCATTTTCTATATTCTGTTTTATTGGCTCAGGTGTAGACAAATATAGACTGCATTTCTTCAAAAATGTATATTCCAGATTGTATAATCAATAGTTTTCATAGGAATAGTTACTCTTGTTGCAAAAGAACAAGTTTTTTTTAAATCACTGTAAAGATTAGCAAATCTGCTAGCCATTAAGGCACACAAATAGCTATCATAGCACTCAGCTGTTCACTAATAGGAAGCATTAGGTCTGAAGTCTTCAGAAGTATACAGGCTATAATATATATGTTTATTTCACACAATTATGATAATATTTAAGTGCTAACATTTTATATATGCATATTTGGCAATAACTAATATTTATCCATTTCCAGGTACCTTGTTCTACCTTTTCTAAATTCATATGAACCAAAGAGTTGTCCACATTTTAATTTGATTTATGCTATCTTTAGCCCCATAATAAATATAAGATTATTTATTTAACTTATTTTTAGGCACTAGGGAAGGGACAATGTATGATTAGATTGAACCAACATAGTGACATGTTTATTTCATTTCCATACTAAATACTCCCAGAAGTATAGAAATTTAATCTCTGGATTTGATTGGTGTAGCTAGATGTTATTTTAATTAACTATATTTCATAAGTTCATAAATGAACTTAGTCAATTACATTTATGAATTGTGCCTGCAGTGACAAACTTTCATTCCTTTTGGAATCTTGTATGTGGAACAAGTTTTTGCCAAAAGTTTAAGATTTGTAGGAGAAGGTCTTATAACTAATCATTGCTATATGTTGGCAGATTTTAATACAATGAAGTATTACAACGAAGTAAGTTTTGGAAGAAAACATATTGGTGTTGTCAGAGGAATTTCTATTCCAGATTTAATGAGAAGAAAATATGCCAGATGCGTCTCATTAAATGCTTACTGCTATATTTGCACTTTTGATTAATTCTAAATATTGAAATATAACTGATGAGGTATGAATTTAAATCCTTTTCTTTAAAAACTAAAGATTTAGAGAAATGTCAATGAAATGCAAATTGAATGGATAGCTTTATTGTTTTTCATTGTACTGTAGTCAATAAGAACTCAGGGATAATATTTGCTTTTCCAGCTTCATAAATTGACAACAAAAGAAATTGGGGTTTGAGGATAAACTGTTCTTAATACATTGCTATTTTAGATACAGCAGTTCTACTACTACTGTTTTCCACATAAGAAATCTTGCATTCCTATTGTAATTTTAAAGATAAAGGGATTTAAATTTATCAACTGTGATTTATAAGCGAAACTGAAATTGTGCAATGGATAGAAAACAAAATTTCAGCCAACAGATCATGAGAAAAATGCATATAGTTTATTATATTTTTGGTTAATTATTAAATAAAGAAAGTATTTCAATCATACACCTTTTAATTTTATTAAAGTGATTTATTCTTTAGGAAATAGAGTACTTATTTTTTGTGTCTGAATTTTTTTGGGAAAAAGTTACTATTTTGCTCATAATTTTTGCAAGCTGTAAATTAGAATTAAAAAATTATAAAAAACCTCCCATTTTTTCCCTAATGTATAGTTATTAGAAATAAATTACGCATACAACATTGATGTCTTATGGATGCTAAAATATGAAATATTTTTCTGACAGATATACAGTTTTGCTTATAATACTAATTTCTTTGCAACTGTAATACTACAACTTTAAAAGAAAACTGGAAGAATGTGCTATATGCAATTTAAAAGACAAGGAGGTCTTTAAAAGGAAAAATAGTAAATTTTATCAGTGGAATTTATTGCCAGGATTACGTGAACTTATTTATTTATTATTCGAATTTATATACCGCCCTATCTCCCGAAGGACTCAGGGCGGTTCACAGGCAGATAAAAAACATATATATACAAATTAAGAAAACCATTAAGAGACATATTCAAAAAGCCTAATTATTAAAAATAATATAAATATTAAAACCAATTAAAACCCCTATAAAATTTAAAAAATTTAAAATTTAAAAAATTTAAAAACTAGTCCAGTCCCGCGCAGATAAATAGGTGTGTTTTAAGCTCGTGACGGAAGGTTCGGAGGTCTGGAACTTCTCTATCTAAGAATTTTAAATGATAGTTTCCCTGTATCTATAGAAATCCCGCCCGAGAAATGTAATGTACTTCCATTCCTGTTGCCTTTAGGCATGCAAGGAAGCAAGAGTGAAGTCAGTAGAAAAATGTCCCAAATTAGCAAATTATGACATGTAATAGATTAGAAATCCTGCACCTCAGTCAACATCTCCTGATTCTTAACAACCTCCTGAGTAGCAATACTACTTAGAATAGAATAGAATAGAATAGAATTTGGACACACAAGGAATTTGTCTTGGTGCATATGCTTTCAGTGTACATAAAAGAAAAGATACGTTCATCAAGGTACAACATTTACAACACAATTGATGGTCAATATATCAATATAAATCATAAGGATTGTCAGCAACAAGTTATAGTCATACAGTCATAAGTGGAAAGAGATTGGTGATGGGAACTATGAGATGATTAATAGTAGTGCAGATTCAGTAAATAGTCTGACAGTGTTGATGGAATTATTTGTTTAGCAGAGTGATGGCCTTTGGGGAAAAAACTGTTCTTGTGTCTAGTTGTTCTGGTGTGCAGTGCTCTATAGCGTCGTTTTTATATATATATATATAGACTTTTTTATATATAGACTTATATATCCTCTCTAAGCGGCTTACAGAGTCAGCATATTGTCCACACCAATCTGGGTCCTCATTTTACCGACCTTGAAAGGATAAAAAGCTGAGTCAACCTTGAGCCAGTGAGAATAGAACTGCTGGCAGCCAGCAGTTAGCCTGCAGTACTGCATTCTAACCACTGTGCCACCACAGCTCAGTAAGTCTTACTGTTCAGTCTTAAAAACTTACATATTTTTTTTACCTACAGGTAGTCTTTGACTTATGAGCTCAGTTTAGCCTGGGATTTGGATTGTAAAGTACTATGGTAGTTAAGCAGGATTTACAGCCATTTTTATAATGGTTATTAATTGAATCACATTGTCATTAAACAAATCATGTGGTCATTAAGCAAATCCAGCATATTGAATGGGTGTTTCCCAAGAAATGTCTAAGAAACACTGCAAATCATAGTCATGTTATGCTTGCAATCAGTCATAAATGTGAGCTGGTACTCAAGCACCTGAAATACAATTATGTGACTGCCAGATGTGTATTTGACAGTTGTAACTATGAGGAAGTATCATAAGTAACTCGTTTTGAATCTATTGTGACTTTGAATGATTGCTAAGCAACTAGTCATTGAGGAACAACTACCTGTACTGCATTCTTTGATATTCTTTTTAAGTGTTATTTGCTATTAATTTTATGAATTGTGCAGCTCATCAGGTTAAAGGTGCTTTGAAGCATGAAAATAACATTTGTTTCTAACAAGCATACTTTATCCAGGGATAACAACACTACAGCAGCAGAAGGAAGCGATGCAACCCTGGGAACAAACACAGCTGCTGATATGTGTTATGTGTGTGTCCCACCTGCTTTGACACACCTTTGAATCCAAACTTCTGCATAGCTGCATTGTTTTTACTCACATTGTAAACAAGCTTGAAAATTTTTTATATTGAAAAGTCATCACAAACAGCATAATGAATAACAGCATAAATAATGAACAAAGCAGCAAATCCCGTGTGTTTTGGACACAGTTTCATTAAAAAAAGAGGAGAGCAGTAGTTTTGGAATGTAGAAAGAGACTAATGACATAATCAGGATGTGGGATTGTTAAATTATGTATTTAGTTTCTCTCTTTGGCAAGAGAATAGAGAGGATTTTTTGCAGGCCGTAGTGTGTCATAACTTTTGAAGATGTTAATATACAGAGCACCACTGGACAAATAGTATAGATAGTTATAAAAAAATTGTTGTTGTTGTTGTTGTTGTTAATTGCGAAGTCGTGTCCGACCCATCGCGACCCCATGGACAACATTCATCCAGGCCTTCCTGTCCTCTACCATCCTCTGGAGTCCATTTAAACTCATGCCTACTGCTTCAGTTACTCCATCGAGCCATCTCGTTCTCTGTCGTCCCCTTCTTCTTTTGCCCTCAATCTTTCCCAGCATTAGGCTCTTCTCCAGTGAGTCCTTCTTTCTCATTAGGTGGCCAAAGTATTTCAGTTTCATCTTCAGGATCTGACCTTCTAAAGAGCAGTCAGGGTTGATCTCTAGAACTGACTTGTTTGTTCGCCTTGCAGTCCAAGGGACTCGCAGGAGTCTTTTCCAGCACCAGAGCTCAAAGGCCTCAATTCTTTGGCGCTCAGCCTTTCTTATGGTCCAACCTTCACAGCCATACATTGCAACTGGGAAAACCATAGCTTTGACTATACGCACTTTTGTTGGCAGGGTGATGTCTCTGCTTTTTAGTACGCTGTCTAGATTTGCCATAGCTTTCCTCCCCAGGAGCAAGCGTCTTTTAATTTCTTGGCTGCAGTCCCCATCTGCGGTGATCTTGGAGCCCAGGAAAATAAAATCTGTCACTACCTCCATTTCTTCACCATCTATCTGCCAGGAATTGAAAGGGACGGATGCCATGATTTTAGTTTTCTTAATGTTGAGTTTCAAGCCAACTTTTGCACTCTCCTCCTTCACCCGCATCAAGAGACTCTTTAGTTCCTCTTCACTTTCTGCCATTAGAGTGGTATCATCTGCATATCTGAAGTTGTTGATATTTCTTCCGGCAATCTTAATTCCGATTTTTGATTCATCTAGCCCTGCTTTTCTCATGATGTGTTCTGCATGTAAGTTAAATACGCAGGGTGATAGTATACAGCCTTGCTGGACTCCTTTCCCAATTTTGAACCAATCAGTGGTTCTGTGTCCAGTTCTCACTGTGGCTTCTTGACCCGCATAAAGGTTTCTCAAGAGACAAATAAGATGGTCTGGTACTCCTATTTCTTTAAGAACTTGCCACAATTTGTTGTGGTCCACACAATCAAAGGCTTTAGCATAGTCAATGAAGCAGAAGTAGATGTTTTTCTGGAACTCCCTAGCTTTCTCCATGATCCAGCTATGTTTGCAATTTGATCTCTAGTTCCTCTGCCTCTACGAAATCCTGCCTGTACTTCTGGTAGTTCTCGATCCACATATTGCTGCAGCCTAGCTTGTAGGATTTTAAGCATAACCTTACTATCATGTGAAATGAGTGCAATGGTGCGATAGTTTGAACATTCTTTGGCATTGCCTTTCTTTGGAATTGGAACTGACCTATTCCAATCCTGTGGCCATTGTTGAGTTTTCCAAATTTGCTGGCAAATTGAGTGTAGCACTTTTACTGCATCGTCTTTTAAGATTTTGAATAGTGTCACCTCCATTAGCTTTGTTGTTGCTCAGATTTTTTAAAGCCCATTTGACTTCACATTCTAGGATGTCTGGCTCCTGATCAGTGACCACCCCATCGTGGTTATCAGGGATGTTAAGCTCGTTCTTGTATAGTACTTCTGTGTAACTTTGCCACCTCTTCTTAATCTCTTCTGCCTCTGTTAGGTCCCTGACATTGTGGTCCTTTATCATGCCCATCTTTGCATGAAACGTTCCCTTCATATCTCAAATTTTCTTGAAGAGATCTCTGGTCCTCCCTATTCTATTGTTTTCTTCTATTTCTTTGCACTGCTCATTTAAGAATGCATTCTTATCTCTTCTAGCTATTCTCTGGAATTCTGCATTCAACTGGGTGTATCTTTCTCTTTCTCCCTTGCTTTTCACTTCCCTTCTTTCCTCAGCTATTTGCAGAGCTTCCTCAGACAGCCATTTTGCTTTCTTGCATTTCTTTTTCTTTGGAATGGTTTTAGTTGCTACCTCTTGTACAATGTTGCGAACCTCCGTCCATAGTTCTTCAGGCATTCTGTCTATCAGATCTAATTCCTTAAATCTATTTGTCACCTCTACTGTATATTCATCAGGGATATGATTTAGTTCATACCTGAGTGGCCTGGTGCTTTTCCCTACTTTCTTTAGTTTAAGCCTAAATTTTGCAAGAAGAAGCTCATGATCTGAGCCACAGTCAGCTCCTGGTCTTGTTTTACTGACTGTATAGAGCTTCTCCATCTTTGGCTGCAGAGCACATAGTCAATCTGATTTTTGTGTTGACCATCTCGTGATGTCCATGTGTAGAGTCGTCTTTTAGGTTGTTGGAAAAGAGTGTTTGCTATGACCATCGTGTTGTCTTTACAGAATTCTATCAGCCTGTGCCTTGCTTTATTTTGTACTCCAAGGCCATACTTGCCTGTTATTTTGGTTATCTTTTGGCTTCCTACTTTAGCATTCCAATCTCCCATGATGATAAGGACATCATTTTTTGGTGTTAATTCTATCAGGTGCTGTAGGGCTTCATAGAACTGGTCAATTTCATCTTCTTCAGCACCAGTGGTTGGGGCATAGTCTTGAACTACTGTGATATTGAATGGTTTGCCTTGGATTCGGACTGAGATCATTCTGTCATTTTGGGGATTGTATCCCAGTATTGCTTTTCCTACTTTTTTATTGATTATGAAGGCCACTCCATTTCTTCTGAGGGATTCTTGCCCACAGTAGTATACCTGATAGTCATCTGATTTAAATTTGCCCATTCCTGTCCACTTTAGTTCGCTGATTCCTAAGATGTCGATGTTCAGTCTTGTCATCTCTTGTTTGACCACATCCAGCTTGCCTTGATTCATGGATCTTACATTCCAGGTTCCTATTGAGAAAAAAATCTTTACAGCATCGGACTTTCCTTTCACCACCAGATATAGCTGAGCGTCCTTTCGGCTTTGGCCCAGTCACTTCATTCTTTCTGGCGCTACTAGTACTAGCCCTCCACTCTTTCCCAGTAGCATATTGGACACCTTCCAACCTGAGGGGCTCATCTTCCGGCGTCATATCTTTTTTCCTTTTTGTACTGTCCATGGGGTTTTCATGGCAAAGATACTGGAGTGGGTTGCCATTTCCTTCTCCAGTGGATCATGTTTTGTCAGAACTCTCCGCTATGACCTGTCTGTCTTGGGTGTCCCTGCACGACATAGCTCATAGCTTCATTGAGCTACGCAAGCCCCTTCGCCACGACAAGGCAGTAATCCATGAAAGGGATTAAAAAAGCTAATTCTCCTCCAAGCATTTGGAAGGTATACCAATAGGAAAAAAATCTTTGTGCAAACTTTCTTGAAAAAAGCTACAAGGATCATATCTGAATGTTTGTAAAATATTTTCTGGTGTTATTCCATGTGTTTGACTTTGACTTCAGTACTGCCCTGGTCAGAATGGCTCATGCTATTATTTGACATGAGAACGATGCAATGGGAAATAGATAATGTATCTCATTCTTTTTTTAAAATCAAACAAGTCATTACCTCTATTTAGACCAACCAACATGATCAAATAATGTATACAATTTTGAGTTTTCAAGGACTTTTTATAAGGCATTTTAATAGCCAAGTGACAGTGATGTGATGCCAATGAAGATGTTCCAGCTGCATTCAGTTAGTTTACAGAAGACTTGTTGAGTAGGATTTGTTGGTGTGAAGAATGTATAATATTTGAGCCACTATTTCTGAAAAATAACACAACAAAGAAAAACTTTAACTTTGGGAATTTCCATTTAGCCAATATATTGTTAGCTGTCTTTCATTTTTATTTCTTCCATCTTTTTCTGATTGTATAGATAGGTCTTCCAGCAATGGCCTGCATATTAACAACTTCAAACACTAATGACATGCTACCAAGATACCAAGCTCACAGCTGCAATATTTCCTCCCTAGTTGACAAGAGAAAGAAAACCACATAATCTCTAACACAGTTTTTTAAAAAGGAGGATTAGGGAATGTGTGGATCACTTCATCTTCTAATCGCCAAACATCCAAAAACAAAACAAATCTTATCTTCCTTTTTGAAGAAAAACAGCTTGTAACCTTACAGATATCTTCTTTTTCTACACATAATTTACAAGTATAAGTGTTGGATATATGGTATATAGTACAGTGGCAGGCCATGGTTAACATTGCAACTTCAAGTAACAGAGAATATATATTTTCTGCCCACCCAGTGTTATCAGAAGATAACTAGAGAATTTTTAAATTTGAAGTAGTAAAATGCCTATATTATTTTAATGTTTACTTTATGACTATATTTGTATAGTACATATCATGAAAGAAAGCACTGAATTATAGCAGAATCAAAATACAGCATATTGCTTTGAAATATCCAAGTGGTAATAAAAATAAGTAAAAAAGAAAAAAATGCAAAGGGGAGATGGAAGTCCTTAAAAAAATGTACATGCTTTAGAAACAGAAAATTTATTTAAAATTGTATGGTTTCAAAATAAAATTTTAGATGATGTTTTCTGAAGTAAAATGTTTAACAATCAATATCACCTTGAAAAATAGAAGAAAGTCAAAGGATTATGATATCTTCTGGAAACTGAATATGCTGGATAATCAAGTTCATTTTTACTATGTATTGCTTAATATGCTGATTATCCAGCATATTCAGTTTCTAGAAGTCCACAAAATCCTTTGACTTTCTTAATACTGGATTCAGCCAATCCATTTCATATAAGGAGGAACAATTTTCTTTTAATGAGGACAATTGGCCTGCTCCACAGAAAGGGCCCATTAGGAGCTAAATGAACATTATGCACCAAGGGCATTAATTCCATAAATTAATCTTAATTTTTGCTTAATTTTCCATTGAATGAAGGAAAATATAAGAATACTCATGGAACATAATAGATGACTGATATCCAGTCTATTTTGGCCTCTGTACTTTACATTGATATTTTAATTTCTTTTCTTGACATTTGGCAAATCCTTAGTGGGCTTATGTAAGGTAATGAGAGAAATAAGATTCACAAAGATAGCAACTTGAAATTTACTTCTGATGATGTCTTATATATATGTTTATAGTACTTACCGGTATATCTGAGCATGCTTATTGAAAGGCCAAATATTATGGGGGAAGCTGCATTTAGTTGCATAATTCAAGCAAAATGTACTCCATACTTTAAAGTTTGCTGAAATGTATAGTAGTATATTTATAAATTTCTGCTCTTGTAATATATAATATCCTGAGAAGTTGCCAAATGTTCTCTTTCACATATACCTAATAAAGAGCTGAAGCAATGGCAGTACAATATCTTTGCAAATATTATGCAATAAAATTGCATCCTTGCCAACCACTTGTAATAAATCCTGAACAATTATGAGGGCTTCTTATCCAGTTGGCATAATGGAATATGGAAATTTTGCCAATACTAATAACTACAAATGCAATATTTAGCCAATAATGTTATCACCTAAGCATACAATTAGTTGATAGCAGAATTTTTCAATTGACCCTTGTGAACTAAGTTAATTTGGCCTCTTTTTTTAAACTAGAATTTCTGAATGGATTTTTAAAATAAAGCAATAGAAAGAAATATGATATGTAAGAGTTATAACAAATAAATTGGATTAATTTCATTGCTGGCCTTGATGATTGATGAACAGTCTGTGTTTGCCAAGACCCCTTCTCATCCTTTGACTCTCCAAAGGATCAGGAATCTGATTCCTTATACACCTTTCATTCTAAGCTTGGAGCTAGAAAAGTGAAAAGCGGAATGTGTTTGAGGTTGCAGTTGATGGAACATTAGCATTCAAAAGAAGGCATGGAATTTGTACTGGCTGTCTGCTTTCATAGACGTCTGCAGGGTATGGTAAAAAAAAAGTCAAATTATATGAGTGAAACTTTGCTTTTTCTTATGATTGGCTACTATCCTGGCTTTTTTTGACCATGCCCTGCGGACAACCCTACCTGCTTTTGAAGAGCTTTCAGTGTCTCAGAGTGGAATATCAAGTTCATAAAAATGATGGAATAAATGCCTGGTTATGTCTGCTCTGACTATAACCTAATTTTCTTATTGGCTGCTGTATTGGGGCTTAAGCATTGAATTCAAATATTTCCTGATTTACTGACTCTGAGGGTATCATTGGAAATTCCAATTTTATAATTGCTATGACAAAAAAACCAAAATGCTGTGGGCTGGTGTGGAGATAATAATTGACTCATTTATGTCTCTGATGGAACCATGGAAAGATTAGATGCTGTAGGGAGATAATAATAATGGACATGACTCTGACAGAAAGAACTGTTACATAAGCAAAGGAGTAGAAGGATGGATGCACCACATCATCCCAGCTCTATCCCAGGTCATCAACATCATTAGCATTATCACTGGGACTCAAGGAATACAACAATGCCTTAAGGAAGGCATTCTGAATAGCTGTATCATATGCTCTGCACTGTGAGTTTCACAGTGCTTGCTTCCTCGTTCTTGTATTAGAGAAGGGAGGCAAATGGTTACATGCCTACGTTTTGCTCTTCAAAGCCTTTGTTATGGCCCAGAAGCTCTCCAAATATTGCCTTGGAATTGGACATTTAACTACAGTAAGAAAAAAGCTCTCAAACACATGAAGAGTGATCACTGTAAGTAGATTTAATTGATTTTAAATTACATTTTTACATTGAATTAAATAGTGTTTTTTCTGGTCCCCATCCCCTCCTTGTATGCTCCTCTAAGGGTATCTGCATCCCTTAACCTAAAAAATTTGTTCATGCCTCCATGAAAGAATCATCAGAAAATTGAGAAAGTTTTCCCATCAGTGAAAAGATCATCTGTGCAGTACTACAGATAGTCCTTGACTTACAACAGTTCATTTAGTGACCATTCAAAGTTACACTGAAAAATGTGACTTATGGTCATTTTTCATAGTTATAACCTTTGCAGCTTTCCCATGATCATGTGATCAAAATTAGATGCTTGGCAACTGGTTCATATTTATGACCATTGCTGTGTCCCAAAGTCATGTGATCACCTTTTGCAACCTTCTGAGAAGCAAAATCAATGGGGAAACCAGATTCACTGAACCACTCGGTTATTAACTTATTAACTGCAGTGATTCACTTAACAAATGTGGCAAGAAAGGTCGTAAAATGGGGCAAAACTCACTTAAGTGTCTCACTTAACAACAATTTTTTTTGGCTCAATTGTGATCATAAGTCGAGGACTATCTGTATTATTATGATATTATTTTAATCAAGAAATATATAGGCTCTATCTGCTTCACTTTTTTAGTTTGTTTGCATGGGTCAGATAACTCATACTTGTTTTGCTTTTATGGGCATTATCATATCTACTACTAGACAGAAAAGAATCAATTGCCTCAGTCAGCAGTATGGTAACTTCTTTCTGTTGGAAAATAGAGCTACCGTATATGTTACAAAATGTAACCTAGACCTGCTAAAGTAGTTTAGTGAATTAGAGCAATAATTACAATTTCATGACAAGAGAAGCTAATGAGAAAAAGAGTCCTAAATGATTGTGAAATTGTAAAAAAGAGGTACTGGAAATTGAATATCAAACAGTTACAAAAAAGTGAAAAAAAGAAGACAACAGGAGATACTATTAAGATTCATAAATTAAAAAAATAAAGAAAATACAGAAAGCAAAATTAACCCAAATAGGAGAATCAGGGATAGGCCACCAAGGAAAAGTACATAGAGGAATCCTAAAACTTTAAAGATGGTGTCAAAAAACTCACAATAAGATGAAGTTAACATTATATGGTTAAACACATAACAGGTGAGTTCAAAATAAAAGGAATACAAAGAGAGAGAGAGAGAGAGAGTCCACTACTCAATGAGGACAGAAAAAATATTAAGAGGTAACAAGGAAGAGACAAAGCTCCTTAAAACCTACTTTTTCTGAGTTCTATCAGGCCATTGTGAAGAGCAGGAATGAAGAGCAGGATTGCAGCTGGTGCTTGGTAAAATAATTTGGTAATAATCCAGAATAGGTCCAATTATGCTATGGTTAAAGATTTTATTAGACATGCTCTGTTGACTGACTTTGCATATCTAGTCCTCCAAGAAAAAAAAGAGTTGGAAAGAAAGAAAAAGTAGCAGGATTCTTCATTACAGTATTCACTGTCAATTTCACTGTTATTTCTTTAGAATTCGGGGAGAAAGCAAAATAATAAAGATGTTAGAATAGAATGGAGAATGTGACTGAGAAATGAGCAGTGCTCCATATATCTCCTACAGTGGACCAATCTAAAACTTCACTATCTGTTTTGGGAACTAGTGTGGCAGATTCCAAAAATAAATTATCTGAAATAGAAATAGATCAGAATATCCCAGATTTGATATTCTGGATCAAATAGTAGATTTTGTATAGGCCTACAAATTATCTTCATGGATTAGCCAAATGGACTGAGAATAAGTTTAAGAGACTGTTTTCTTTTTGTGAGGAATCACAGTTGGAACAGAATGTTTATTTATATAGATGACCAAATACTAGTCAATAAAATTAATGCATGTTTTGTCAAGTTCAATATACTATTCCTGTAATACAATACTATATCATTACAAAATAAATGAAGGGAATATCATTTCAGCCTCTGAGCAGGTTATATGATAATCATTTATAGACTTAAAAAGAATAATTAGTTTTTCAGACTTTAGTTCTGGAATCCTCATTTTTAATTTAAGATTTAACACTTTTATCTCAGAGTCAGAGGTATAAACTGCAAATTTGAAAACAGAATTTCATTAACATGATTATATTTTAGATTCATTAGGAAAAAATAGTTAATGCAAGAAATATGTTTCCCAGACATAATTATACAAGTACAAAAACGCCTAAATAAATGGCTTGCTTATTTTATCATTTCATGTATGGTATGGAAGAAAAGTTTCTTTTCTTAGCTGTCTGAAAGTCAGCCTCAAAAGACCCAATGGATTTAGTATGTCTATAAGTCACATTAATTTCTTTCTGCTCTTTTAATACCTTGAGGTACTTGTTCTACTTTCAAGAAAATTGCCCCTACCCAATCAATAAAAGTATAAACAGAGAATATGAATCTTTCAGAATCGATGGTGCATATAATTACATGAGTGATGGCTGAAAAGTTTGGTCAGGGAAAACAATACAGATAAACTCAAAATCTTTACAAACTAGAAGAAAACATGCACACTTACCCATGCTTTTTATATTTATGAGGTAATATCAAGGTTAGATATTATATAGATAGATTAAAAATGAAGTTTAATCCATTTCTACAAGCACTAAGAAATTTTTGATGGCAAAATATTAATTTGATACAAAATGAGTATATGTGAATCCCCCTGGGTGATTGTTCACATTTTATTATGAGGTTTCAACTACCGATCTTTAAGAGACATTGGTGGCAAGTAATATAGCTTGAAAATAACTCAGTGTGGAAACTGTGGATTTGATATAATTGCAGTCTTTGATAAGACATTTCTTTGACAAATCTCCAGTAAAGTTTCTCAGATGCTTTATCAAAGAGACAGCTCAATGAAATATTGAATTTGTGCAGTGACCATCGGCTTCAGATGTTTCAAAAAGTGCCAATAAGTAACTTTTTAAAAAAACTTGGCATTTCTACTGCCTGATCTTCCCAGTATGATGGCGGAAATGGAATATACGAACTGTTCACATTCTCTCATACACTTTCTGATTTGAACATTAAGGTAGAAATGCAAAAGGTGAAACATAATATCCTCCTTTGCTAATGCTGCTTGCAATGCCTGAAGCCATGTGTCTGATCTTGGTGACACCAACACTTAGGTGCCTTCTGACATAATTTAATTCAGCTCCACTCCTCCTCATCAACCTATTTATGCTGCTCAGAAGATATTCACAATATCAGGATAGTTTTAAGTATAACAATGTTTCAATGTTTCTAGTACAAATTTACTCATCCAGATATTCATTTACTGTATGCAAGATATTTTGGATAAGCGAATTTACCAATAATCTGGACAGCAATCTAGGATATCGCTAACATGCTTTTTAAAATTATTCTAAATTCTAGAAATATGGAATGTTTTGAAAAAAAATGTTGTTTGAAACAAATATTGGTACACATATAACTCCTATTAGTAACTCTGAAATCAAGTGAACCTTTTCCAAGGATTGTATACTAGAGGGCACTTTGCAAGTCACAAATTCTTTAGGGAATTGCTAGCAGGTGCTATCTGATTGCCCACTCTTTCGAAGGCACCTTTCTGCCTTTGAATCCAAAGAATTGCGTAACTGTTAACTTTTGTCTGTCTCAATATATTATTTTATGTTCTATCAATGTTTTTGCATTTTTTAACACTCAAGAAATCCACTTTCATTGTTCACTTATTTATTCGTGTCAACTTTCTTTAATATGCTGAAATGAATGAACCATAAATAATTTTGTACTCAGTTTTCCCTAATGTATCCATTTTAAAACACCATAGCCTTAATATATTCTTCTCTGTGAAAACATTGAGCTAAATATAACAGATGCTAGCAGATTCTGTTCACTGCTGCATGTCTGTGCTATGAAGAATTGGTTTTATTAAATTGTCCCATCCTGCTCTGTTGAAATCATTTGCAAATGTCTTTTACATCAGAATACAAACAAATGCCCATTCCGTAAAACAATGTTTATTCTGACCATCCAAAAAAGTAAATATCACAATTGGAAAATGAAAGGGAAAGCAGAATTCAATTAGATACAGATAATCCATGACAATTGCATAGAGAAGACGATCACTAGCTTAGGATCTTGTCAAGATAGCATTACCCAGAAACAATATTATTTGGTGACTACCTCACCAAAATATCTTTATATTAGGTCTACATAAATAAAGATCTGCCATTTTAAGAGCTATTGTTTTTCTCATTTTGATCTTTGTGTTTATGGTGAACAAGAAGACTATGAAACACTTTTGGCCATTTGCCAATTGTTCTTCGGTGCTATTCAGCAAATTTATGGCTTTTCTTTTGGTGCTAATTCACCAACAAATCAATCAGTTTTGCTAATCTCAATTATCTGCCAGGAAGGATTAAAATATTGTCTGCTGGCTCCTCTGTTTCTTGTGTTTGGGTCTGATTGTTCTGCCCAGGCTTATTGCCTTCTAACAGTGCTACCACTTCAAGGTTCAACCTTACTGACATTTTCCTAGGTATCCTTAAACTTTTTTCCAATACTAGAGTGGGACAGGTTTCCATTCCAGCATTGTGAATGATATTTCCACTTCTTGCCATCTTTCCTCATGGTCTCCATTGCAGTTCAGTTACTTTCATTACCATCCCTCTTCTCTGTTTCCTTCCATCCTTGTCCCCTAAACTTCTTCAGCTTCTGTTAATGGACAGGTGGCTATATGCCTTTTGGTTGGCAACCAAAAGGAAGTGGTGTGCTCAAAGATGGGGCTACTTTAAAGATCTCAATGAAGGGGATGGCAAGCCATCCATTTCTTATTTTTTAAACACTTTTCTTTCTTAAAAACAAAATGTTTTTGCAATATTGGGATTCTTTTAAAAAAATCTATTGCTACATTTTATTTTCCTTCTTAGTGGATTACCCTAAACTTGTAAAGCTGGATAGATAAATGACAATATATAATAAGCGTATTACTTATCTTTCATTTGCTATAACTAAACAAGATGGTGGCAGCCTATTATAACAATCAATTTTATACTTATACTGTTTCTCAATAGTTTTGTTTTGTTTATTTATAGGTATTAATTTCCTGAAAAGACAAATTACTGGGTAAACCTCTCAATCATGCATAGAATAAGGATATATATGAGAATTAGTCATCCTATTTTCCCACAGTGAATGAAAACCAACATAGTAGAAAATATATTGGTTATAAAAACCAAAGGTGAATAGAAAGGGCAAGTGACAATTATATAGTCAGGAAGAAAAACAAAACACAAGAAGATTTTAACACCATTTTATATATTGTACATGGCTAGTTCTTGAAGCATGGTAGTTGCTGAAATTCTTTTCTTATGGTTCCTATTTTTTGCAGTATTACTTTTTCTGTATTTTTTGTGACCTTAGCTAAGTGGTTTATTCCTGCTTATGTTCTGAAAACTGATAATGGCATCTAATCCTAAATCAGAGGCAGGTATTTGAAGAACAAATAGCCATTGAAAATTACATCCCTTCAAACCTGGACAGCTTTTTTAAAATCATGAAATGCCATCTGACAGTATGGAGTCCACTGAACATGTTCAGGTTCCTTTTTTTTCTTTAAAAAAATAAAGTCTATAAAGAGTTGAGCTGTGATGGAACAGTGAACAATATAAAGACTCCAATATACTACCAATCCTAGGAATGACTTTGTTTTTGTCGGATACAACTTAATTTTACCTGCTTTGATTTTATCTGGTTTCCCCTAAGTATTTCATTGTTTAAACCCAAGGTAATACTTGGTTGGATCTATAGTGATCTATTTTGCAGTTAGGTTAGGACTTTTCCTGAGTGTCTTAAATGACCTTCCCTGTTTATTTATTTTATTTATTAATCAAATTTGTATACCGCCCTTCTCCCGAAGGACTCAGGGCGGTTCACAGCCGATGTAAAAACACAATATAATTGGATTATGTTATTGTTATGCTACATATGTTATGCTACATATGATAATGTCATTTGAAGCGGCCTCATACCATTTCCTTCAACCTCGAAATATTGTACCGTTAACTTTGTTAAGAACGCCATGTAAACCAAAGGGATTTTGATAAATTACAAGAGTCCTCAGAGAATGGCAAAAATGGTATTTTCTCTGGGTATATTTAACATAAAAAATGTTGGCAAAGTCCAGTGTAGATATTGTAGGGGTTGCATTTTATTTAATAAATCATAACCTTCTCAATTCTTGATGTGAGCTAACTATCAGACTGGGCAATTTAGTAGCATGTGGAATCTAATTTTGCTGCTGTATTTTGATATTAAGCTATGGACATCATTTACTTGCATGAAGATTTGTTTGTTTGTTTGTTTATATTTTGATGTCATCAACTCTGGCGAGCAAACAGAAACAAAATTATTTGAAAAACAGCAAAATACAAGAAAAATATCAAGCAAGTAAAAAAATAATCAGAAAATGGCAATCCAATAACAAGGCAAACATAAAACATCACAATTGCATGTATCCTTCCCAAGGTCTGGATAAATAGGCAGGTCTTCAAGGATTTTCACAATGTCAGGATGGGAGCCATACAAATCCCATGATAGCTGTTTGTAATCTTTTTGGCACATGACAATGCTCTATACTAATTGATTTTGCAATTCAGTTTTGTGTTTTACAAATGGTGTAAACTGTCATCATTATAGTAAATAGTCTAAAATGCTTCTAAATATATTTTAGGTTCTCCTAAAAAAGAGTAGATCTTTGTTAAACTGCACCTCACTGAAATTTTGAATTCCTGGTTTTCATGTGCTTGATTTACTAGTTCTTGATCAGCTTTGCTGAGGACCATATGGGTGGAATTATGGCTTCTGGAATAGAATTTTCTCAATAGGTGGCAAAGATATTTTCTTTGTCTGTTTCCAGATTGATTTGCTAGTTCAATTGACTACGACATCGCTCATGTGAACAAGTTAACCTCACTGCTAACATGGGCTACCTCTTGCCCATATCCTCTCATCTTCCTGGGTGACCTTAATCTACCTTCTATTAACTGGATAACAAATGAATGTACAACTGAACCCATCCATACTACCCTATACAATGCTGTTACAAAGCTTGGTCTAGAACAACTAGTAACTAGCAATACAAGATTCAACAATTGCCTTGACCTCATCTTCTGCAACAACGCAAACTCAATTTATGTACTACAAATAAAAGAACCTTTTCCAACAGCGACCACAGCATGATAGACATTTGTCTCAATATACACCCTTACATAAATCGTCATAATAATGGTATTCCAAACTACAATTTCAAAAAAGCCAACTATGAACTTATAAACTATGACCTCTCATTTCTTGACAATTCTCAACCTGCATCATTGCAGAAGACCACTATAAAGTTTTCCTACTTGAAATCAATAGAGTCATTAATCTTTACATACCACAAACCACCAACAAAACCAGAAAAAAAAATACAATACAGAATTCCATTGAAACATTCATAAATTGGCTTTGTACGGGTGATGCTTGACAGATGATCACAAATGAGCCCAACATTTATATTACTATGTGATAGTTATTGAGTTTTTCCATTTTACGATATTTCTTGACATAGTTGTTAAGTGAATCACTGGGGCTGTAAAGTTAGTAATACAGTTGTTAAGTGAATCTGAATTGCCCGTTGATTTTGCTTGTCAGAAGGTCACAAAAGTTGATCACATGATCCCAGGACATGCAACCATCATAAATATGAGTCAGTTGTCAAGTGTCTAATCATGTAATTTTTGGAATGCTGCAATAGTTGCAAGAGTGAAAAACAGTCATAAATCACTTATTTTAGTGCTGTTGTAACTTCAAACTGTCATAAATGAACTGCTGTAAATTGAAGACCATCTGTATTCAAATTCCTTATGTCCTGCTTTAAGGCTCTTTAACTCCTTATCAGAGGGCCAATTCTTTATATTGCCTTGATATCAATCTCCCATTTGAGGGTTATATATTCTAATGCTTTCCTTCTGACCCTATCAGCTTTTCTAAAAGTATTTATGGAGATGGATGGCAGGGCTAAAAGGTGGAAAGCAACATACCAAGGGCCATTTTAAAAACTCCGGGGAAGGAGGTAGAGTGTACTGTATTTCATTCTTTCAAAGCTACCAAGATCTGAATTCAATTAAGGATATTTGATTTTTTTATAATTTTATTTATACTAGCAGAATATATCATGGTTCATGGTGTTCCTTTGGCTATTGTAATTATTCTTTGGCTGTTGAGTAAGAACAATCTTTAGTTTGAATACATTCCAGCTTTCATTTTCCTCTGATATTGGCATAGATCTGTGTTTCCTTAGATATGTCTCTTTTGCACACCCACCCAGAATCTATATTCAGTACAGATTTATTTTTTTTTGCAATATTACTGTTTTCTAAATTATATTTGAAGAATTCACTAGACCATAGGTTAATGAGATGTAAAAAGTGTAGGAAGAAATTGCCCTTGAAACTTCACTATGTGTGTTGTTGTGGCCAATTTCAAAGCCAGTTAGAGGAGTATAAACAAAATTCAAATTAGGAAAAAAAGACACTGACAATGGTTTTTCTTTGAATATTAACATTTCAAAGTGTCACATTGAAAGTTAGTTTTATCAGCAGGAGCCTTCATATTGAGATTTCAAATGCTGTAGAAGATGACTTATTCAGGACTTTGACAGTACCTTGTGTTCACAGAAAGATGTGTTTCTTGGTAAAGAAAAAAAGGAAAGGAAAAAAATCACTTTTCAGGTAAAGTTAATATGACTATATTTCTGTGTCCTTGGGCTGCTTAGAAGACTGATAAAATCATTTAGAAAAAGTGAATAATATTTATACATGTTTCTGTAATTCTATTATTATCCTCCCCATTGTTATACAAGGATGGCATTTAAAAACAAAGAAGCATTAAAGAACAAAAACCACAATGGAAAGAGAATATTGCAGTACTGCTCTATTTTGTATACATATTTTATTCAGATATTTATTCCCGAGATTTGTTTGGATGCAGATACTATTTCTAGAATAAGCTGTGCCATTCAATAACATTTGTTAGAAAAGGTGCTATCCTGATTTTTTGCCACAGTAGACTACAATTCTTGACTTATGACCACAATTGAGACTGGAATTTTTGTTGCTAAATGATCTGGTTGTTACACAAGTCATGTGACTGAACCCGATTTTACAACCATTTTTATCATAGTCTTTAAGTGAATCGTGCAATTGATTAGTGAATCACATGGTCATTAAGCGAATCTAGCTTTCCCCTTTGAATTTGGTAGTCAGAAGTTGGCTGCAAATTGTGATCATGTGACCCCAGCCAGTTACCAAACATCCAAATTGTGATCACCTGACTGGGTGCTACAATATTGTAACTTTGAGGAAAGGTCAAAGTTACATGTCACTTTTTTCAACACAATTATTCCTATGAACAGTTGTTAAGCAAATGGTTGTAAGTTGAAGACTACCTGCCCTTGTCCTATAATGTCTTAGAAGAGTGGTTGTAGAGGACAGGGGAAAAGAACATTTCCAGGTGCCATCATGTGATTTTGCATAAAAATACAATATATTTTAAAATGATAGAAATGTTGTTCTCAATGTACTAACGCAGGGCTGTCAAACTCACGGCCTGCGGCCCGGATGCATCACACACTGGCCATGCCCACTCCCAGTTTAGCGAAGGGAAAAAAAATCCTGATATGTCACATAACGTCACCATGACGATGTGAATTTGACACCCCTGTACTAAAGTGTTTCCCATTAACCAGTCATTGGTTGTATGGGAGCGAAGTACTGTTTTCACGATATCCTTCTTAACTATAAAAGCAATGTCATTTCTTCTTTGTTCCTCATACCCTGAATAACCAATTATCAGCCCTTCCAGGTAAACCAAACAGGATGAGTTAATTCTACTGTATTTTAAGGCTACATTAACAAAATCTTGAACTTCTGACTGCAAGTGTCAAATCCCAATCCATCTCAATTCACTGATGCCTAAAATGCCAAGTTTGTAGTTGTTTCATTTCATCCTTCACAAGTTTTTTATGTACATGCTTTTTGTGTTCATGTGTTCATGTTGCTTTTTGTGTTCATGTTCGCTGTAATTCTCCATCCCAGAGTGGTGAAAATTTATAATAAAAGGCACTTAAAGTATCTTTTAAACCAGTCATATTTACAGGTTAGTTTATCTTTCCTAATGGTAAAGGTAGTTCTTATTTCACCTTGAAAACTATTGACCCAGGTATAATATTAAAAAATGGAATATGTTTCTATTCTAAAAAAATCATACCATACTGTGTGCGTGTGTGTTCCTCAAATAAAATGTTTTGTATAATTTTAATCTATCACATCAAGAAGACAAGAAATGAGGTTTTAATGCACTGATAAATTACAAAATATGAAAACCTAAGTTATCATGGGATTGAAATCCCTGTCAATACAGTTTATTTCAGCACAGATGCTAATTGCAGAAGAAAATCCAAAAGATTCAAAGGATTTGTATATGTGTGGGTGTGTGCATTATCATATTGTTATTCAGACAAATAGCACGCCTGATTGCAGATTGTGGCGAATTAATATTTGCAAATCATTATTGTACAAAGAAGTGCCAATAATGAAAAGTAATATTATTTGCAAACATTGTTTGGGAACACAAGCTCTAATAAATACAATAGCAGATGGGTCTAGATTGAATATAAGTCACGAAGAGACTCCAGAGGCTCTGCTTGTTTATGAGCAGCTGCTGAACCTTAAGAGGAAATTTTACCCTGGGTGTCGGCTATTGTTCTAAATGCTGGATTAAAAAAAACAACAACCAGTGGTGCAGGAGACATTGTACTTTGTGTAGGGAGGTATTGTTTAATATTTCTGATCATCTTACTGGATTTTCTCTTTCATTTTACTTGTCCCTTTTCGGTGATAAAGCTGGCGTTGGAGATCTGAGATTTGAAATGCAGGACTTTACAATTTAGAGGAGAGATAATTAGCCATGAAATGGCAGGAAATAAGGCCAGTATTAATTCTTGGCCTGAATCATGTTGTTTGCTGCAGCATTTTTTTAATCGTTTTTTAAAATACACTTTTAAATGCTGATTTGATTTTTTAATTATATTTATTGTAAGATATATAATTCTTTACAACAGCAAAATTTTACCTGTTCCCAAGAAATGCATTGCATTTGTATGTCCATTGAGTTCCAAATTTAAAATTAGGCAGCTACATCATTTTATGTTGTTATTTGATCTGCATTTGTAAATTTCTGTAGATTTCCCCTCAGGTACAATCTTCAAATTAGACCGGGTTTGGTGTAGTGGTTAAGGCATTAGGATAGAAACAAGAAGCCCATGATTCCCCCTTCAGCACAAAACCAGTTGGGTGTCCTGGGAGAGAAAGCCAGTCACTTTCTCTCAGTCCTAGAAAAGAGGCAATGGCAGGCTATTTCTGAAAAATCTTGCCAAGAAAACTACAGGGAATTGCCCAGACATTCTCTGAGAATTGAACATGATTGACGAAAAAAGTAAAACAATCTTCAAATCCCTAAAGTGTTCAGGAGAATTCATAATTCTACTTGCTGAGATGTGGTAGCTTTTATAATGTAACCATACGATAAATAAAATTCTGGAGGATTAAATCTTATTTTAGTTAATACATTATTAATTACTATTGATTCAGTAAAGAACTGAAAAGTTAATGGCACCATCATTTATACGAGACTTAATCCAAATGAAAAGTGAAAAATAGAGATTCTTGTGAAATGGTTTCCAGGGATAAGTAGAGAAAGAAAGAAAAAAGATTGTTGACTATTTTATTTTTTAAAGAAAAAATACATTAAAAAGAAGTACTCTTATGATAAAAGCAAGAGTTAGAAACTATCATGGAAAATATATATATATGTTGATGAAGAAATTCTTAATAACTGAAAATAAAAGAGGTTATTCCAGACACTGCAATAAATGAATCTTTTCATTTATTCAGAGGAAAATTTTCATGCTTTGATTTTATGTATTGCAAATCAGGAAATTACTAATTTTACCATTTGCGTAATAGGCAGAAGGACAAGTTAGTGGACGGGAAGAGAAGCATTAATACTCAAAGCTTGAATGGTGATATTTGAATGGTGATATTTGAATGGTGATATTTTTACCCAACCTGACATATTTGATTCATGGAAATCAGACAAATATTAACTTACATCTATAAGATAATGGGTGGGCTATTCAATTAATGAGTCCAATTTATATGTTGTTACAAAAACACTAATAAAATGTTAAAGGTAGTTAAAATCTAAATATATATATATATATATATATATATATCTTTAGAATACAGACCATTGAAAAAAGTCATTGTAGTAAAAACATCTTATGTATTTGGTAACTTCTTTCTATTATTGTATTATTGTCTTACATTGAAAGATCCAATAGAGAATTAAGACCTAAGATTAGTCACTAGTACAGCAAAGCAGAAAACTGTTTCTTCTTAATCCCAATTGAAAATAATTATATTAAGAAGAGGGAATAGCAATTTCCATCCCAATACTTGTGATCCTTTCTTACTGATATACTGATTTAGCATAAAACATTTTATTTTATTTTGCTTCAGATATACATATAACTTACATGGAATTCACTAGGAGCTTTAATGGAATTTAATGTTTCTGATATCTGACAACTTATGAAAGATTCTAAGAACAAAAAATGGAGATTAAAATGGGTGAAATATTCATCCGTATTTGTTTTTTTTGTGAGATACAATATTCATAATGCTAAATTCGGTGCAAGTGTTTATGTTTATTTTCATTTTTTCTAAGGAAGCCTTATTTGGAATGGTTTTTAATATGTATTAGTGCCTTAGAGAATTGAGTCATGGAACAACTCAACTAAAACTTTCTCACATTGATAAAAGAGTTGAATTCCCTTATCTCTTATATTCAGGCTGATACTGCTTAGACCGAGTAATAACAAAGTTGATTTGCCCTTTTTATTGTACTTTGACTTCATGGTTAAAAAAGAAAGAAAGACAGACAGACAGAAAGAAAGGAAGAAAGGAAGGAAGGAAGGAAGGAAGGAAGGAAGGAAGGAAGAAAGAAAGAAGTTTGTTAAGAATGATTACATAAATAACAATAAGAGTAAATTATTAAATTTATATGCTGCCTGATTCTCAGCCATTCTGTATTATATTTGTTTCTTAACAATGTATTTTTACAATTGCTAAATTGCTAATTCTATACAGTAGTCTGTCTGTCTGTCTGTCTCTCTTTCTTTCTTTCTTTCTTTCTTTCTTTCTTTCTTTCTTTCTCTCTCTCTCTCTCTCTCCCCTTCCTTCCTTCCTTCCTTCCTTCCTTCCTTCCTTCCTTCTCTTTCTTTCTTTCTTCTTTCCCTTATATGGCATCCCATTTCTAAAGATTACAAACAGCTCACAAGAAATAAAACTTATTAGAGCCTAACAAGACAATTATATAAACTTAAAGAACAGCAAGATCCTGTACGGATATTTGACACCTCTGCCAGATCTCACAGGATAGGCAAATACAACTTAAAGAAAATTGTCTGAAGGATATCCAGCCCCTGAGCCATGTAGGACTTTGAAAGTAATAGCCAGTACAATGACTCACATCCAGAAGAAAATATTGTTCTGCAATGTAAATATTTCTGTTTCCATAAATTTTCATTGGTCACACTAGTACCCTTTCCTTATATCCAGTAACATTCCTTAAGATTAGATACTCAGTGGCATGTATACATCTCTTCATTATCCCACAACCAGTCTTTTGGTGATCTGTTTTATGCACAGTCAAGACGATTTTTAATCCTTGTTTAAATTTGTTTTTACTTTCAAGTTTCCTGATCGTTCCTTATACATTGCAAACAAAAAATGTTTTGCCTATTGTGATTTCAAGATCCTTTCAATCTAAAATTTTGAAAAGCCATATAAATATTCACTCTCTGGAAGAAACACCCAGGTATGGCATCTAAGAAAGACAAATTCATCTTAATTTGGTAAAGGTTATTTCTTTTAAATATTTTTTAAAGTTTTGAATCAAAATACATTTGCGCATTGTTAGCATTGTCCTTTAAATACATATGGAAATTGTCCATATTACAATGGGTTGTGGTTTAAGGTTTTTTTTTACTATATGAGAAGTGTACCAAAAGAAACAAAGAGAATCTTATCACCACTCTGTAAATAGATTATGTCTGGCATGTGCTTTCTGTATTGCATTAATTTAAATTGTATTCAAATAGAAAACCATCATGGGGACCATATTGCAACCAAGCTTGTCTTCTTGACAAGTGTCATATTGGTCTACATATTGCTAAAAACCAAGACAAACTTTGAAAAAAATGTTTTTATAAATTATGAATGTTTCACCACCACAATGACAATAAAATCATGCAAAAATAAAACATGTTAGAGTTTAGGCAGAGTAACTAGTATTATGAGATAAACCCAGGAGCAAAACATAGTGCCTTTAGATAAATAACAGTGGTTTATATACAGCTAAATATTTACAGACTTATACGTGGTTAAATACCTTATCATACAGCTACTGACACATGGAGAGCAATGAGATACATGACGAGAGTGAAGATGAAGAGAAGGAATGGCTAATGGCTTCCCTTATATAGGCAGCTTCTTACCCAGCTTTTTAAAGTGGCAATAATCCTGCTGCCTCATTACCGTTGCATCAGCTTTCAGTTGCCTCCACTTACAACAGTTTACAACAGTTTACAACGCTTACAGCTATTAAATCTACATACCCTGACAAAACACATTCTGTTTGTGCTATCAATCCATTTCAGGAAGAAGGAGAGACCTTCTACTTAGCACTAGACCAACTTGTTCACTTTGTATATAAAATGTACAAAAAAATTGTAGCATATTTATTTATTAATATACCACCCAATTCCTAAAACTCTACGTGCTTTACAATTATTCATTTAGCTATTTAAAAAATGTGGACATTAACTCAACAAAAAACAGCAGCCCAAGGTCATAAAAGCAATACCACAAAAGCAATTACCAATGCCTGCTAAACCATTAAGTGTTCCTCCTTTGCCTTGTGTATATGGGCTGGTAAGATCCCTGCAGGTATTTGGGAGCCAAACCATTTAGAAATTTATAGGTCAAAACTCATAATCTATAATCCAGTGTGTGTCAGATGCAATAAACCAGGAACCAGGCTAGAATTCAAAAATACTATAAGTTTATTTCATGATACCTGTACAAAAGAATCTAATCTATTAATGTCAAGGCAAATTGGTGCCAGATAAAAGTCAATCGACTTCAAGGGGTGCTGGACTTAGATCTCTTATGGGGGCATAGATACGCCAAACTGATGATGTGTTTGACCCTCAGCCTGGTCACCTTCTACAGTGTGGGAACTAAGAATTGGCATTATATTAGGGAAGGCCTAGAGCCAAGGGAGTCCACTGTTCCTCAGATAGCCGGTTGTGAATCCCTCTTTGTGAGGTGGGGTCATAGGAATCAGTTGGGCTTGTTGATCACGTACCTGGCTCCTTGCTGCATGACTACAGCCCTACCCGAGTTGTTGGAGGTGCTTGCCGGAGTGGCGGTTGAGACCCCCAGACTTATAGTCATGGGGGATTTCAACCTGCCATCGACCGGCTTGTCATCAACGGCGGCCCAGGAGTTCCAGGCTTCCATGATGGCCGTGGACCTGATTCAAGTAATTGATGGCCCTACGCACACTGGGGGAGGCACACTGGATCTGATTCATATCTCTGGACAGTGGTTAAATGATCTGGAATTAGGTGATTTAGTGACAGAACCTGTGTCATGGTCAGATCATTTTCTCCTTCGCCTGGACTTTCAGACCGCCACCCATCACTGCAGGGAGACAGAACCAATGCGTTGGTTCCGTCCCAGGCACCTGATGGACCCTGAAAGGTTCCTGATGGAGCTTGGGCCATTCCATGAGGATCTGGCCCACGGCACGGCTGAAGAACTGGTTGTGGCCTGGGAACAGGCCGCGGCTGGGGATTTGGACCATGTCGTGCCTTTGCGGCCTCTGACCTGGCGCAGATCTCAGCCGGCCCCTTGGTTCTCCAAGGGGCTGAGGGAGATGAAATGCCGGAGAAGATGCCTAGAGAGTACCTGGAGGTCCAGCCGTTCCGAAGCTGACCAGACACTAGTTAGGTCTTATTCTAAGGCCTACCTAGTGGCATTGAGGGAGGCGAAGCGTTCTTACGTTTCCACCCTCATTGCATCGGCAGATAACCGCCCGGCTGCCCTGTTTCGGGTGACCCACTCTCTCCTTCACCAGGAGGCGTGGGATGACCCTTTGCAGGGACGTGCTGAGGAGTTTAGTGGTTATCTATACGATAAAATCGTTCAGCTCTGGGATGGTTTGGACCGAAATTGGGATGATCCAGGTGAGAGGGCGGAGTCGCGTCTTGTCGAGATTGTCTGGGATGAGTTTGACCCTGTGGCTCTCGAGGACGTGGACAGGTTGTTGGGGAGGCTGCACGCCACCACATGTTTACTGGACCCGTGCCCTTCCTGGTTGGTGCTGGCCACACAGGAGGTGACATGAGGCTGGCTCCAGGGGATTATTAATGCTTCCTTGTTGGAAGGGGTTTTCCCTGCTGCCTTGAAAGAGGCGGTAGTGAGACCCCTCCTCAAGAAGCCTTCCCTGGACCCAGCTATTTTGGGTAATTATCGTCCGGTCTCCAACCTTCACTTTGTTGCGAAGGTTGTAGAGAGTGTGGTGGCATGGCAGCTACCCCAATACCTGGATGAAGCTGTCTATCTAGACCCGTTCCAGTCCAGCTTCCGACCCGGATATAGTACGGAGACAGCTTTGGTCGCATTGGTGGATGATCTCTGGAGGGCCAGAGACAGGGGTTGTTCCTCTACCCTGGTCCTATTAGATCTCTCAGCGGCTTTTGATACCATCGACCATGGTATCTTGCTGCACCAGTTGGAGGGTTTGGGAGTGAGAGGCACCATTTATCGGTGGTTCTCCTCCTATCTCTCCGACCGGTCGCAGACGGTGTTGACAGGGGGGCAGAGGTCGACCGCGAGGCGCCTTACTTGTGGGGTGCCGCAGGGGTCGATTCTCTCGCCTCTCCTGTTCAACATCTATATGAAGCCGCTGGATGAGATCATCAGTGGCTTTGGGGTGAGATACCAACTGTACGCTGATGATACGCAGCTGTACTTCTCCACCCCAGGCCACCCCAACGAAGCTGTTGAAGTTCTGTCCCGGTGCTTGGAAGCTGTATGGGTCTGGATGGGGAGAAACAGGCTCAAGCTCAATCCCTCCAAGACGGAGTGGCTGTGGATGCCGGCACCCCGATACAGTCAGCTGCAGCCGCAGCTGACTGTTGGGGGTGAGTCATTGGCCCCAATGGAAAGGGTGCACAACTTGGGTGTTCTCCTGGATGGACGGCTGTCGTTTGAAGATCATTTGACGGCCGTCTCCAGGACAGCTTTTCACCAGGTTTGCTTGGTTCACCAGTTGCACCCCTTCCTTGATCAGGATGCCTTATGCATGGTCACTCATGCTCTTGTGACCTCTCGCTTGGATTATTGCAATGCTCTACATGGGGGTCCCCTTGAAGTACACTCGGAGGCTTCAGTTAGTTCAGAATGCAGCTGCGCGGGTGGTAGAGGGAGCCGCACGCTGCTCCCATGTAATACCACTCCTGCGCAGGCTGCACTGGCTGCCTGTGGTCTTTCGGGTGCACTTTAAGGTTTTGGTTACTACCTTTAAAGCGCTCCATGGCTTGGGGCCTGGGTACTTACTGGACCGCCTACTGTTACCTCATGCCTCCCACCGACCCGTACGCTCACACAGAGAGGGACTTCTCAGGGTGCCTTCCGCCAAGCAATGTCGGCTGGCGGCCCCCAGGGGAAGATCCTTCTCTGTGGGGGCTCCTACCCTCTGGAACGAACTTCCCCCTGGCTTGCGCCAAGTGCCTGATCTTCGGACCTTTCGCCGCGAGTTGAAAACGTATTTATTTACTCGCACAGGGCTGGCTTAAATTTTAAATTTTAAATTGTTAAATTTAAATTTCTAGATGAATTTTAAGGGTTTTTAGATTTTAAATGTTTTTAAATTTTGGCCAATTATTTAATAAGTTTTTTAATTTTGTTTTAATTGTACATTGCTTGTGTTCTTATTTCTTGGCTGTAAACCGCCCTGAGTCCTTCGGGAGAAGGGCGGTATAAAAATCTAATAAATAATAATAATAATAAAAATATTGCAGTCTCCTAATCACTGTATTTTGTAACAATTGTAATTTTTTAGGTCACATTAGACAGAGACAGTTGCATACAGAATACGTTATTACAATCTATGTGAGTGGGGATGAAAGCAAGCCACGGCAGCCATGGCTTTGCTATTTAAATAGGTCTGCAGTTGGTGTAGCAGCCTATATTGGACATTTCCCCATTCCCCATCAGATTTTGCCTGCTGTTCCAATTGGTGTTGTGAGTCCAGGAAGGTTGTAGATCATTTTATTCAAGATGCACATTTTGAAAGTTGCCTTGGTAGAACTGCTTCAGATGGAACTGAGCTATTTGAGCTAGTTAAGAATATGTTCATTTTATAAAAAAAGGAGGGAGACCCAATATGCTAATTGTAATTTATGCAAATATTGCCATTTTTGCATTCATTATAAATGTCTTCTGCTTTTTCTATATCCTAAATGACTGTTTTTCTTCTCTATAAATGCAACATTTCTCCTCCTCGCTCAGAATCAAGCTATTGTTCAATGTGAGATATCACAATATGTCTTTGTCACAACATATCTTTGAGAACAAAAAAAATTAAACATTATTGGAAAAATCATATTATTCTGACATTCATTGTTTTTGTTGAGTTTGTTAAATGAGAGAGACTAAAGGGGTAGGAGCGGGGGAAGAAAGCCCTGAAGTCAAAGGGAACTGTTAAACATTTTCCTTGTCATCAAAGTAAGCAGATTGTAGCCCAGCAACACTTTTGATTTCATGCCTGAGTTATGGATTCTTTCTTTAACAAATCAACTATAAACAGCCCACACAGTTGGTTCTAGTAATTTTCAAAATATGATATACATACATTTAACTTTATAATCTTGTGATCAGTGCCACCATGGGGAAAAATAATAAATCAAGTTCTATTGTGCTGCTTTATATGCTGCTGGAATGCATAGCTGCTGTGCAGATATTTGATTGATTTGTCACACATGGATAGGGATACATGGATGGGGCTTATCAGTGTCACTTTTGGTTTTATAAGCCTACAAGGCAGCCACAAGCCTCACACCATGCTGTGATATGTTTCTTCCTGACACACCTATTTATCTTTATTTATTGAATATCCTCAGGTTGCTTCTGAGAAGAATCTCTTGCTTCCCTCCCAGTGTAAGAAGAAAGCAGATTGAATAAAGTTGATTAAAACACACACACACACACAAAATCTTAATTAATATATTTTGTAAGCCTCACTAAATTTAGGAGCATTTACTTCTTTATATAATTATAGAATAATTTATAGAACTGGACTTTGTAAAGTGTCTATTTTAAATCTTTATCATAATTGAAATTGTCATATGGTGAATTTCATCTATTGGGATGAGCAATATTTTGATGGAGTCACACTTAACATCTGTACAGCACTAGGTATAGAACTAATGCAAAGTGGGTGCAGCTGTGCCATGTAGGTGGATATGACCATGGTGGTAATACTGATGGTGGTGATGCCTGGTTAAGGTAAAGAAGGATATGAGAGTTTTATTCTTTTTGAAAGGGTTAATGCTTTTTTGGCCTAAGCAACATATAGCCAATCTAAGCTGATCTTGGAAACTAAGTAGATTTGGCCTCAGTTAGTACTTGAATGGAACTCCAGAACTGAACACTGGAATGGGAAATTGGAGTCAAAAATCTATAAAAAAGCAATTACTTCCATAACCCTGTGAAGGAAATGGCTTGGAAGCTGTTACCTAGGCATCAAACACAATTTAGTATTTCTCTACCTTTTAAAGCCTGTTTTAGGATTTACATTACAATTGTTCTGAAACTCCTGTTTCAAAACAGTGTGAAAACATACTTCCCATTTTCAATAGTAGTGTCAGAGTGGTTTTGGGTGCCACAAAAAAGGGAAGCAACATAAATGCACTTGATTCATTGTATTTCATCTCTTTTGTGAAAAAGAGTGGAGATAAAACTCTGGGTTTTGATTCAAAATAAATTGCAGTTTCTTCAGTTCAACTAAATCTAGGAAACTGTGGTCTGTGCAAGTTAGTTAAAGCAAAATGTCAAACTCTGGTTTGACTTCCATTTAATACAAGATGGTTTGGATTATAATTCATATGCGGAAGCAAATGACAAGGAAATTGTGTAATGGGAATTGTTTTCTGATTTTTGGCATTTATTTAGCTTTTTGAATGTTTGTCATTGAATTTTGACAAACAAGATCAACATATAAAACAAGGGCTGCATATCAACTAGAAGGGTTTTTTTTAATGTTTGTCTTTATTGGAGAATGCTATGTATTATCAGATACATAGCATTTTGGCAAATGCTATGTATTCAGATCTGTTCTGAAGACATGGAAGCCTCTTTAACCATCAGGCCATTTGTCATATTTTCTGGGTGTCATTGTAGCTTCTCCCAAAATGGTATACAGGATGTTTTGGTATTTGTATCATGTTTAAGACAAATTCAAAGAGTACATTAAAAATTAAAAAAATGCTTCAGAAAGAAGAATCTGTTTCTCTTTGAACAAAAGCATCACCAGTTTATTCCTCTATGTCACAAAACACTTAACACTTCCTGCTCTTCTTGAATGTACTTTGACGTCTTTATTTTTAACAGCCCTTTTATAGAAAAGGATGTCCTTGCTTATGCAATAATGCATTTTTAAGCTTGTTTCATAACACCTTTTACATAGTTGACATATCTATTACCAACTGTTAAAATCAACAATGACTTTAAGAATATGAGAAAATACAGGGTATTTTCATTATTGCAGGGTAATTTTTTCATTTGCACACCTAGAAATTGCTTATATTAAGCAATGTTTCCTTTTTGAGGAAGATGGGCTACACAGAAATGTGAAAAATAAATAAATTTCAATTTCAATGTGAAAAAGAAAAAGAGACTTTGGAAAAAGTGCAAAGAAGAGCAAATAAGATGATTAAAGGCCTGAAGACTAAACCGTATGAAGAACGGTTGCAGAATTTGGGTTTGGCTAGTCTAGAGAAAAGAAGGTGTGGCGGCGGGGGGGTGGGACATATTCCTTATTTGAGAGGCTGCCACAAAGAGGAGGATGTCAATTTATTTTGACTTTTGACCTGCAATGGTCCTTTAACTGATTTTTGCTTGAATATCAGTGAAATCCTTTGCATAATCTGGAATCATCATAACACAGAGTATTGGTCATGTGATCATTTTTAAATGCATGCTAGCAAACATGAATACAATCACATTGTAGATACAGGGAAAGCCAGAAACATTTGGGATGACATGTGTGATCCCATTCTTCTTATTTAGCTCATAATTTAGTTCAGGGGTAGTCAACCTTTTTATACCTACCACCCACTTTTGTATCTCTGTTAGTAGTAAAATTTTCTAACCGCCCACCGGTTCCACAGTAATGTGCCGTGTATTGTTGTCTGCGCATGCCTCTCGCGCATCATGGATTGGGTTTGGGGGGGCGGCCCGTCTACCAGCTCTGCTTGTCTGTTACAGCTGGGTGATGTGGGGAGAGATGCATGAGCTATTCTGGGATGAGGGTCTTTTGTTTGCAGTCGCACTATAGCGCCATTTAGTTTCACTTACATAACGTGAGCTAAACTTATGCACAGGCGATACAAATAGTATATTTTCAGAAATTTAAACTGTCACGGGGAATTTTATGAAAACTAATGAAAATGTTTTTAAATAATGCTATAAATTTTTTTTTAAAAGTCAATTAAATTAAAAAAAATGAAAGTGCTTCAGTATCGGACAAAACCCCTACCGCCCACCATGAAAGCTGGAACGCCCACTAGTGGGCGGTAGGGACCAGGTTGACTACCACTGCTTTAGTTAGTCAATAGGGCTGCTATGAGTATTATAGCCTTTATATTTATTTTTCTCCACTGTATTTTGCAACCATAACATATACCTTTATTACAGCAGGCAATATTCACACCCAAATTGTGGAACGAGAAATAGGTCCTATACTTCTAAGTGTAATTTATTTGCTGTAAAAGTACTTTCAGATGAATTCTGTGTTACCAAATTCATGTAGTTTCCGTTCTTATTAGCTGGAAGTGAATAGTCAGTTTGGAATTGTTCACCAAGTCTCTTCCAACTCCATTTCATATTGCTGTATTTTTCCACAAAATGTACAGGTATATGTTGTAACATTTTGTGCTTCAGGCTTGCTTTCATATTGCTGAAATTTGCTACACCATATAAACCTTTATTCCTATTCCTATACAAGGAATCGTGTAACTGAAAATGTTCCTGTTGTGATGGAGAAAATGAAGAATTATAAAGACTAACACCACAATTTAACGCTTCACAGAAAGAGTGTATACCATTCCTTCTCTGTGGACAAGCGCACTAATTAATATTTATTGCACCTGTCATACCTGTAGCCGTGGTCAATCCATTGCTGCTGCAGCTCAATGGAAGGCTGGGCACCGTCTCTCTCCTTGGCAAGCATGTTTAGGTCATCAACAAAGGCAAAAGCTCTTTTCCCTAGCGGAGTGCTATCAAGCCCTCTTCTTTCTCCTGCAAAATTAAACCATTAATTTTATTCACGCTAATTTTCACCCAGGCCTGGAACAGCAGGGAAAAAACAGAATGGAAAGAAAGACATATAAAAGGGAAACTTCTCTTTATAGAGAAACTGCCAGGCGTTACTGCTACAATTGGCTCTTCTGGAATCCGTGACCTTTGATTTTTATCGGCTGTGCCTTAAAGGTCAAGGAAGAATAGGGAGCACATAGTTATAAATCCACATGGAGTTTAATCAAAGATGGCAAGCTATCCTGAAGTAAACAAGCTAATAAAACCATTCTAGTTTAAAATGCTTGTTAACAAAGTGTCAACAAAAGCATGCTGTCATTACGTGGATAGGAATTGAATTCATTAAGTAAGAAAAATAAAAATAAAGTGGCTTGGTTTGTCTCAAGCTAAAGGAGTATTATTGTACCATGATTTAAACCCTTTGCTTTAAACTAATGTATAATATTCTCCTCATGTTCTTTTTCTATTTTCTCCAATTTGGTTTTTGTTTATCCTATATATCAGTAACAACAGTTATAACGAGAATAACATCTACCCATAGAAGTCTTATAGAAAGTTATATCCCTGAATTCTAAATTTACAATATATGGAAGTAAAACCTTTAAATAAAAAGTTACATGAGAGCAGATGGGCTAGATTTTTCTCCATTGTTTATTTAAAGTATTGAGGGAGAAATGCCATCCTAGTTTTGCCAACTATATATATAGAATTTATTTGTCTCTCTGTCCCTCCCTCCCTCCCTCCCTCCCTCCCATCCCAGGTCTTTATCAAAAAAATAAAGCATAAATCATAACCTATAATAAAAGCCCCAGGTTTTCATAATTCAATCTTGACATCACAAACAATGGTCAGAATATACATTGCAATGTTATGACACAGATTGCATTACTTGAATCCCCTTGTCCCTCCTGATGATGTCTATGTGTCTATCTCTAACAACAGATGGAAGACCTAGTTTGAGTTTCAGAGCTAACTGGATCAGTACTTAAATGAAGATATTAAAAATATTTTTAAAAGAATATAGACAATATCATAACAGAAATAGGAGAAAGTTTTAAAAAATGACATAAGAAGTCTTACCAGTCCTCACAAATTTTGCTTTTTCAAATCCTATAATTTAGGTGACCTGTTAAAGTCACCTCAGGAAGTGTCAGTACTATACAGTAAACTGTTGCAAAAGTGCATATATATAAAGAATTATAATGTAGTAAGTTGAATGTATGGATTTCCAAGTATCAGTAATTGGACAGTGCAGCATATACAGCATATACTGAATGTTTATTTTTGCATTAAAGACATAGCTTTCATCAGTACAAACCAGTATCCTGAAGAGAAAATTATTTGCAGTATAGGGAAGACAAATTCACAGTTGTGATATTCTATCAGATCTAAATTCCCACGTGTTAACTTAATAAGGAAAATACTATAGCAATAGCACTTAGAGTCTTAGACTTATATACCACTTCAGAGTGCTTTACAGCTCTCTAAGCTGTTTACAGAGTAGGCATATTGCCCCCAACAATCTGGGTCCTCATTTTACTGACTCCGGAAGGATGGAAGGCTGAGTCAACCTTGAGCTTGGTGAGATTCGATCTGCCAAACTGCTGGCAGCCGGTGATCAGCAGAAGTAGCCTGCAGTACTGCACTCTAACCACTGTGCCACCGCTGCTCTTATATAAGAAAGCAAGAAGATATAAACTTGGATATCTTCTGTATTTTTAATAAAAATTTAACAACAATGAATGAATTAGATAAAATATGCTTACACATACAAGATTATGCATAATAGATTTTTGTTCCATAAACTGTAGAGCTTCTTTATCAGCTGAGAGAGTCCTTCCTTTTACCCAAAACAAATAGTTATTTATATATTTTCAAATAGACATACATAAAATAATATAAAATAGTAATTAAATTTCATCACACACAAAATGAAACTGGTAAAAATTACATAAGTCAATACATAAGAGAACAACCATCATCTTTTTATATATAAATAAAGAAAGTTATATATAAATATAAATATATATAAATAAAACTATATCCCAAACTCACCTGATTTTGCAAGTATTTAAAGAAAAACGATGCTCTCATTGCTGACCAAAAGGTTTTTCCAAAAGAAGAGTTAATATAACATTCTTCTAGTTAACCAAATATATAATTTCCTCAAAATGTGCTAAAATATAGATCTCAGAAATCTAGATCTTTATGCCTAAAATTCCTAAGAATTATCATATGGAAAAAAATTCTATATTCTGAACATATTAAATTGCAATTGTAATTTAATTCACTGCAATATACTCTACATGCCTTTAGAAACCAGGATTTCCTGTGCAATTTTGTCATTTCTTTAACATTACTTCAAAAGGAAGAACATGACCACACCATATAAGTTATGTGCCCTCAACTTTCTTGTAACACCAAAACAAATAAGAATTAATCCATCCTTTATGAAACAGAGAATGTATAGCAGGGGTGAAATGCTCCCAGTTCAGACCGGATCACCTGATCCGGTAGCGATGGCGGCAGGTGGTTCAGGGAACCGGTAGCAAAAATCCCTGCCCCCCTGCTCATTCCCAGCTGAGCCGCGTGATCATTAGAGGTTTTTTTTTTTTACTTTTAAAAGCATTTTTCTTTGGCCGAAAAAATGCTTTTAAAAGTAAAAAAAAAAGCCTCTCATGATTGTGCAGCTCAGCTGGGATTGTCATAACCCTTTAAAAGCATTTTTTCTACACCCTCTACAGCTGAAGAGGCTGTAAAAAATGCTTTAAAGGGTTCGGGCGATCAGGCAACTTAGCTGGGATCACCAGAACCCTTTAAAAGCATTTTTTCTACAACCTCTTCAGCCAAAAAGGTTGTAGAAAAAATGCTTTTAAAAGGCTCCTCTGATGATCCCAGCTGAGTTGCCTGACCATCAGAGGCTTTTTTTTCTTTTAAAGGTAAAAAAGAAGGCTTTTAAGAGAAAAGAAAAGCCTCTGATGATCAGGCAACTCAGCTGGGATTTTCAGAGGAACCTTTTAAAAGCATTTTTTCTTCAGCCGAAGAGGTTGTAGAAAAAATCTTTTAAAAGAAAAAAAAAAAAGAAAAGTTGGCCACGTCAACTAAGTCACATTACACCCCCCCACCAAGCCACGCCCACGGAATCAGTAGTAACAAATTTTACATTTCACCCCTGGTTGTAGAGATATCAATCAATCAATCAATCAATCAATCAATCAATCAACCAACCAACCAACCAATCAATCAGTCAATCAGAATGGAACTGGAAGGGACCTTGGAGGCCTTCTAGTCAATCCCCTGCTCAAGCAGGACAACCTATATCATTTCAGATAAGTGACTGTCCAGTCTCTTCTTAAAAACCCACAACTTCTGAAGACAAGTTGTTCCACTAGTTAATTGTCTTCACTTTTAGGAAGTTTCTCTTTAATTCCAGGTTGCTTCTCTCCTTGATTAGTTTCCATCCATTGTTTCTTATTCTGCCCTCTGGTGCTTTGGAAAATAAATTGACCCCTTCTTATTTGTGGTGGCCTCTCAAATACTGAAATACTGCTATCATGTCCCCAAGGTTCTTTTTTTTTCTAAACTAGCCAAACCCAAATTCTGCAACTTTTCTTCATATGTTTTAGTCTCCAGGCCTTTAATCATCTTAGTTGCTTTTCTTCACACTTTTTCTAAAGTCTCAATATCTCTTTTTGTAATATGGTGACCAAAACTAGATGCAATATTCCAGGTGTGGTCTTACTAAGGCTTTATAAAGCAGTATTAATACTTCATGTGATTTTGATTCTATGCCTCTGTTTATACAACCAAGGACTGTATTAGCATTTTTTGGCTGCTGCCACACACTGCTGACTCAGGTTTAAGTGATCGTCCACTAGGATTCCAAGGTTCCTCTCACAGTTGCTGTTTTTGAGCCAGGTTTTACCAAATCTGTACTTGTACCTTTGTTTTTTTCTTGCCCAAGTGTACAGCCTTGCTTTTCTCCATATTAAATTTCATTTTGTTGGATAGGACCCATTGTTTAAGTCTGAAAAATCTTTTGGATTGTGAGCTTGTCTTCTGAGGTTTTGGCTATTCCTGCCAGTTAAATGTCATCTGCAAATCTGATGAGTTCTTCTTCTATTCCCTCATGTAATTCATTTATGAAGATATTGAAGAGTACTGGACCTAAGACAGAACTTTGTGGTACTCCACTGCTTACTTCCCTCCATGTAGATGTAGTAGTAAGGACTACTCGTTGAGTACAGCTTGTCAACCAGCATCTGATGCTGTCTATCCACATTTTTCTAGCTTACCAAGAAGTAGGTTGTGATCTACTTTGTCAAATGCCTTGCTGAAGTCTAAATACACTATGTCCACAGCATTTCTCTGACCTACTAATTTAGTCACTTTGTCAAAGAATGAAATAAGATTGATTTGGCATGGCCTGTTTTTAACAAACCTGTATAGGCTACTAGTTATAACTATTTGTTTCTAGAAGTTCACAGATTTGGTTTTTCTTAAATTATTTTTTCCAGTATCTTCCCAGGTATTGATGTTAGGCTGCTTGGTCTGTAGTTTCCTGAATCTGTTTTTTTTTTTTTTTGAAGATAGGAACCACATCAGTTCTTTTCCAATCCTCTGGTAGTTCCCTGGTGCTCCAAGATTTTTTTAAAGATATGACATACTGATTCTGAGATAACATCTGACAGCTCCTTCAGAACTATTTTTCATTTATTATTTATTTATTTATTTTGTCACAACAGTATATATAAGCATAAGCATGAAAGTAACTATATAATATATAAGCATATATATAAGTGCCTTATACACTGTAAGCCGCCCTGAGTCTTCGGAGAAGGGCGGGATATAAATGTAAACAAAAAAAAAAAGTATGAGTATGTAATAACTATATTAATTGGATATAACGAAAGGAAACAATAGGATAGGAACGGTAGGCATGCTTGTGCTCTTATGCACGCCCCTTATGCACTCTGGGATCATATTTTGCATGCCCCTTATGCACTCTGGGATTTATATTCATCAAGGTCAGACAGGTATTGTCTTACTGTTTTCTTGCTTATTTTAATTTTTATTTCTAGTCTGTCTTTTATGTCTTTTTGTGTGAAGGCTGATGTAAAAAGTTAAACAGCTCTGCTTTCTCTCTACTGCCTGTTACTTCCTTGTCATCTTCTCTCTTTAGGGGACCAACTGTTTCCTTGACTTTTTTCTTGTTATTTATATGTTGAAAAATAATATTTTTCAGTAATATTTATATTACTTATCAATTTATATTATTTATAGATATTTACAATTTATATATGAAACATAATAAATCACAGGACATAAACTTAGTATTCTTCAAAATTTGAGTCCATTGGTTGAAAAGAACCAGAGTTCACAATGTTTGTGTTATATTTTATAGATATTTTAAATTGTTCTTTTAGCTTTTAACAGAAAAAAGTAGGTTTAGTTTCTGAGATTAAATTCTTCAGTATAAGTAACATAACAGGTATTTTAAAAGATGCTAAAGCAGTAAGTGCAAACTGAGCTGTCAAAACATATTTAAACAGGATATATCTCAATATTTTTTTTTGATGGTAAAAAAAAATCTGGTTGCAGTTGCTGAAAAGACTAAAAGTAATTAAGCAATAATTAATTCACTGTACTTATGCCCTTTTGTTCCCTTTATTTTCACTAAAACATTTTACCACTTATTTTTAGAGTAGAACTATGCCAGTGAATTAAATATTAATAAGGTTCTGTATCAAAAGTACCCTATCACCTAGCAGGGCACAAATACTATTGGGGGTGTTAAATTATTCCCAATAAACTAATATGCCTAGTGATATTAGGGAAATATGAAAGGTTAAAACTCCCATGTATCATAAACAAGTGTAATTTAGGAAGGGAAATTCTAGGTGTTTTTTTACCTTCCCAATTAAATTTTCTCAAAACCCTATCAATAAGATTGGGATAGAAGCATGAGAAATAAAAACAGGTATCACTCTTAAAACATATAAGACTAGGAATTATAATAATTTTAATTACATTTATTTTACCTGACCAAATTAAGGGTATTCTATACCATCTATCAAAATCTAATGTAATTTGTCTCAGCACTATTTGGACATATTAATTTGGACAAATGTTAAAATGTATTTAGGAATACAGTATAAATCCACTAAATATTTAATAACATTAGTAGAATTCATAAACCTGTCATTGACACATGGTTCCATACGACTAAACTTTACTTATTAGGGCTGATAATAAAGAAGTACAATTACTAAGTATAATCAGCATACCATTGACATAAGAAAAAACCTTGTATTCAAAAAAACTAGTCTTTATCTCACTTATATCTGAAGCTATTCTAATATGTATCACTGCTGGTTCTAAGTCTAAATTAAAAAGAAAAGGAGATAATGGATACCATGCAATTTGTAATAATTCTAACAATAGGTGATGCTTAATATATTGATCTCTATCTAAGAAAATATAGGGACTCCATATCTAATCATGAACCGTTTCTAAAAATTAATATGAACTGTATCAAAGACTTTTTAAACATTTAATTATATTAACACTGTGAATTATTTTGTATTATTGTTAACAAAGCTTGTATAAATTGTGGAAAGCTAGATTGACTTGAGTGAAAATATGTGACAAAACTTTATTGTAATCTTGTAGCTAAAGTAGCAGTTAAGATTCTAGTGTCTATGTAAATTAATGATATAGGTTTATAACTAGCATATGGACTGGGATCTTTCCCTGGTTTTAAAATCTGGTTATAGGTTTCATAAAATGAATCTGGTAGTGTTCTGATTTTAACTGCTACATTTAAAAGATCCTATAAAAACAGATGCACGAGAACTTTGAACTCCTTATATCATTCTACAGGAAATACATCTGGGCCATTTCCCATCAACTCATAAATATTACATTGGGGTCCTTCCTAAAACCTAAACAGATGTTGACAGCATAATTTACAGAATAGGATTTTGCTATGTTTATAAGGACTGAAAAATAATCTAGTACCCAAATAATAGATAGATCGAAGCATCCATTGTGCAAACATATCTAATGAGATCTCTGGATTAGCAATAAAATAAAATATCAGGTCACAATGATTTCAGTAATTATTTAGCCTTCATATACTTGAGAACCACAACTTGTCAGTTCAATTGCGTGCCTCTTGCTTTATTAGGGGAAAAAAATCATTTCTTTTTAAAAGGTGTACAATTTTTGTTGTGGATGAGTGTCTACTTGAGGTAACAAGGTGGGAGCTATGTATATGACCTGTGTTGATGTAATCATACCAATACTATTCCTTAATGGTATCAGACATTAGGATACAAGAACATAGTTGCACATGTAAGGTGAAATCACAATGAATTGCACAGCTAACTTGGTTGATCATCATCTCCGTAATGTAATTATTTAGCTAGCCAGCAATATTAGTGTATGGGCTAAAGGCACTCATTTTGGTGACCTAAGAGTCTATCCCCAATCAGGGTTAAGCAAGTATGTATATTAGTCTGCCTCCCCATTGTTTAACATCTACATTAATGATATTGTTGCAGTTTTTGCCAATTCAGGTCTCCAGCCTCCATCCCTCTCTCAAAATCAAATCACAGCTCTTTTTCATAAGGATGATGCAGATTTTATTCAGTTTTTATTTTTTCTAGAAGATGCTCTGATAATCCATCAAACTAGACGATTAATGGTAAACTCACTGAGCAAGTGAAATTCTTTAAATTACTAGGTATTAATTTCTGATCTTCTATTAAGAGATCTAATCATCAATTAAGAGAATTACATATGAAAGCTCAAAAATACCTCTAGCATTCAACACATTTGCTAGTTGGTGGGTGAACTAGCCACCTAGTCCCTGCAGCAATGAAATTATTAAAAGACGGAATCCTTAGCATTATGCTATATGGAACTCAGATCTGCATTTACAAAAGCTTTTCACTTCTTCAATGAAGACAAAAATTTTTTTCTTAAATCAGTAGCACATTCTTTACCTGACCTCTAATGATACCACCAGATTAGAGGTAGTTGCCACTCATCTGAGGACTCATTATGTGACCAGACCCAATTTTATGACCAATTTTATTGCAATTAAATAAATCACCATGATGGCTAAGCAAATCACGTGGTCATTAAGGGACTCCAGCTTCTTCAATTGATTTTGCTGGTTAAAAGGTGACTGGGAAAGTTGCAAATTACAATCAGATGACTGCAAGCACTGTAATTATTGTAAATCTTTGACATTTGCCAGTGACCTAAGCTTTAAATTCTTTCCTGAGATTTATTTTATTCAGTACTGGGTGTAGAAAAGGACATTTACATTATCAAAAACTTTGTATATCAAAAATGGTACTTTTTTCTTCTTATTGATGTTGCTGTCCTTATTATTTCTCTTGACAATGTAAACACTTTGATCCATAGGCATTATATTTGGAAAATGCTTTTTTAAATGTTCAGCTAATAATGTAATTGAAAAAAATGTAATCAACATTCAATTGATTTAAATGATTTTGGTTTCTTCTTGTTAAATCAAAGTATGTATGCTTCTTCTCATGTTTGTAGTATTCATTTTTATCTAAAATTCTTTCTTTTTTTTTTTTGGTGGTTTTAAAAGTTCATTTTGCAATTCTTAATAATATTGAGCTTTAAACCCATCTGGACAGGGCACCTTCCCAAGCTTCATTTGTTTTATTGCTTGTCTTGAACAATTATGTTACATAATATTTTTCTAATATTCTTCATTAAATTATTTGAGTGCAAAGCCCTTAATATATTTATTCAAGCCTGCTTTGTTAATACGAACATGTAATTTCCTGAAGAATTCTACAATTCTACAGAATTCTTCTGTAATTTCCAGATTACTGTATGTTAACTTATTCTTTATTGTTGTTACTGTCCATCTTTCATTTTCTTTTCTAATCTCATATGCCAAAATTTCCCCTAGATTGTTTGTATTCCAAAATTCTATGTTTAGCAAATGTTAACTTTTGTAGTCTTCCCATTTCCAGGAATTCTAATTATTACTTAAACTCTTGCAATTTTTTCATTTGCCACGTTTTGAATTTTCTTATTTTTTTCTTCCAGTTGTGTTTTCTGTCTATTATATTCAGTTTTCTATTTTGCCACAATGTTTATAAAAAGTTTTCTTGTATGAACTTTGCCTGGCTCCCAAATGGTTGCCTCTGAAATTCTTGGTGTTTGTTTGTTTGAATTCCTCTTTTCATTTCTACAGAATGCTTTTGTGAAATAGCAATCTCACATTCATCTTCCATCTAAAGGGTAACTTTTCTCTAAGGTATCATGTTATTAATGCTGGATTGTGATTACCATACAGTATATCATAGGAAAAATACATATTTTGATGGATGGTGATATGACCTTGGAATTCTAGCACATATCAGTTCTATATGTACTTGAAGACACAGTAATCTGTGTCTTGCTCAAAAAAAAAGAAGTAATTCTTGGTTTTTAACTTAAATGTTTAGTATGTTTTCTTTTTTTTTTTTTTATTCAAAAAGTTTTTATTAGTCAAAAAAGGTTTATACAAATACATATCAGGTATGGTAAATTTTCATTTTTCTTATCTAAAATAAGAATTTTACTCAAATTTTTTAACACATACAACAGCCATATGGCAAGCAGGTGACACGAAGTAGCTAAGTTTACAAATTTTAAATACGTAATAAAGAAGGGTCAAGAATAAACAGAATATCGTACAAAAGAGAATAAGGAAAACCAACACAATCCCAAATATCTTTATCACTTCCTAGTTTTGGATCTCAGAACTCTGGGTTCAGCCTGACCCAACTCCAGGGCCGCAACAGCGGCAGCCGCTCCGCCCATGATCTATAACCTCCCTTCTTCAATTCCTGGGTCATCTGATTCCAGGAGGGCTTTGTGTTCCTCCACATAGGCCGTAGCCTCCATATTGTACTAATTTTTTCGTAATGCCCTCCCGGAAAATCATCAATCCCTCTGGCATCAGCCATCTGAAGCCCACTCCCTTCTGGTACAATTTGCTTGACAAAAATAATATTTCTTTCTTTTTCACGTACCTGTCTGGGAATCTGCCTCAGAATGGCTATCTCCTGCCCCTGTAAATCAGTGCCCCACTCCTATGTTTTCTAAAATTTCATCTCTCGTCTCTCTTCTCACAAATTTGACATGAACCTCTCTGGGAACTGCATGCGTGCGTGCATATTGCAATTAACTCTATAAACTCGATCCACATCCCAATTCATGAAATCAACACCTCTCCCAAGAAATTCTCCCAACAATTTAGTCACAACATCTCTCAAGTCTTCTTGGTCCACTTCTTCCAAATTTTGAAACCTAAGGAAATAAGACATTTTATCCATCTGTAGTCCAAGCACAGCATTGCCTGTCGTCTCCTCTCTTTTCTGCACTGGCCGCATCTCACCCTCAAACCTTCCACTTTCTGCTTGTTTTCTGCTGAGACTTGTTGAGTATCCTTTAAATCCTTTTGGATAGTCACAATTTCTACTCTTATTTCATCCAATTTCTTGTCCATATTAGATAACTTTTCCAAAATTCTCTCCATCTCTCCAGCAGTTGGTCTCTGACCTTTTGCCATTAAGGAAAAAAATACAAAATCCTCAGGCAGGCACAGTATCCTTGTAATTTCCTCCGGATCCACCAGGGGCACTCACAGGAGCAACGAGTCCAGAGTACAGTTAGTCAACCAGGAAGCCGAAGGAAGTGATGTCATCAAAATTCTCATAGTGAAGGCGGAAGCTGGGCGCCACCACTGTTCCCCAGAAGGAGGGGGCCTCAAACCTTCCTCCTAAATTTCTCCATCACCTCTTCTCTCCAGAGCTCCACAAAACCGGTAATCTTCTTATTTTAAGTTCTCCTCTCCAGAATAACTCGTGCTCCTTCCAACCGCAGGGGAGAAAAAACCCCCGCACCGGAGCAGTCCACTCACGTTTACCGATATTCCCTTCCTTCTCCTCCTCAATTCTTCTCCGTTCCTGTTCACCACCAGGCTGCTGCAGTTATAAATCAATGCCCGGTGTCACGGGCACAGCGCCCAGGCGACGACCAAAATAATGGCCGCGGCCTGTGGCCTCCAAACCCCGCCAAGCCTAGGACGCGCCAGCATCGGTCCCCACAGTCCTGTATGTCGGCTGGGAGACCCCTGGCGAGCCGTCCGTGCGGCAGGTGTCCTTTTCGGAACACCTGGCCCCTGAGGGCCTCGGCGGCGGCCGGATTCGGGCGCTAGAGGCAGGAGAAGCCTTCCAGACGTCCGTTGCTGCTGGACACCGGAAGTCGTCTCCGTTTAGTATGTTTTCTTGATAAGTTTGGAGTTAAACTTATACTTTGTACATTATAGTCTATTACTATTTATAAAGACACAAACATTTTAATGCATTTTAATCTATGGCTATAGTGGCAATTTATAAAAAACATTTGTCATGTAAATTATATTTGCACTTATAGTGGCTGGTAAAATTTACCGGCAGTGCGCTTTAAACTGAATGCATAATATCTTTAATTATTTGTCTGTCAGAAACAACTAGATTACATCATGGAAAACTTCAGAAGAATGGATATGACATGACAAGTAGTTACTCTAATATCTCTAAGGACAAATGATCTTCCTTCTCTGATGGTTTTTGTGAGTGCAGCATTATTCATCCAAATAATAGTAATAGAGTAGTAAATGTCTGGAACACTCTACCTGATTCTGTTGTTAGTTTCTCTAACTCCCATACCTTTTAATTTAAACTGTCTACCGTGGACCTTACACATTTCTTAAGAGGTCCCTAAGGGGGCATACATAAGTGCACCAGCATTCCTATCGTCCCTGTCCTACTGTCCCTATTTATATGTAATCATTTTATGTATTTATGGCAATTTTTTGCCTATTTATATCCATTTATTTGTGCCATTTTTTCATGTGTCCATGTCTATGTCTATACTGATACTTGTTTCCTTGTACTTGTTGACAAACAATTAAATAAATAAATAAATAATTCCTAATAAGATGTAGAATTGCACCCAGAACCAGATGCTTTCAGGAGAAGCAACTTCCCATTTTAATACTAGTGCTAAGATCATATAAACACATCAATAGATTTATATTAAATATCAATATCAATGGTTGTGCTTAAAATAGCTAAAGTAGAACTTTAGGTTCAGTATCTAAGAAATGTTAATTTTGATTGACTTATAAATCATAATTTACATGATTTAATATTTCTTTTATTGTTGATTTTTGATAAATTAATGTTTCTCAGCCCTCAGCACCAGGTGCAATATAAGTGCAAGAATAAAACTGTTTTATACATTTAAATGTTCAGTATGATATGGACAAATTATGCATTTCTCAGATTTTTTGAAAAACAAACAGCCTACAAAATATTTTAGTAAAGCAATTGTTCTGTCATTTCCTTGTAGAATAACTAATGATACCTTCAAACCCATGCTGGAAAAGAATTACCCTAACTTAATATCTAAAAGAGGATTGGAAGAAATCTCAGATATGGGAATTTTACAAATCAGGTGCTGTTGCCAGAACAGCAACTTCTTCTGTCACTTTGCATCAAGAAAATAAACTCCTAAACACTAAAGTGCTTTGAAGTTTCAAATGGGTGATTTGATGTGGTTAATCATATCGTGTACCTTCAAAAACTTTAGAGAGATTTGGAGGTGATTTAGAAATTCATTGGATTTTCTGATGCTTTGAGCTTTGTAGAGTCTTGCAGCTTTTCTTCCATATAAGGATAAAGCTGGAAGGAAGATCAGTGATGTGATGAACTTTCTGATATTGACATGAATAGCTAGCCAGTGAGCCATGCCAATAAACCTGCCAGCATGGAAAAGCAAGCCAACAGAGGATGATAAACTTTTTGATCTTTACTAAAGCTCACTATTTAAACAATTTTTTAAAGTTTTAATTTTTAAGCCAGAAATGGGACTTTCTTCAGTGACTCAACGAAAGACCTCTAAATTGTTCATTTAGAGGCTGTTGTGCTGTCCTTTTCTACTCCTTGATATAACTGCCTAAAAAGTGATACAAGATAAATATTTCAAATATTGCGGTGAAATCCTTGAAATTATATGGCTGAAACTGTGAAGCAAGTTAATGAAAATAGCCTACATTTAGTTGTTAACAAAAGTAGTTGTTTTTATTCATGCCAATAGAAAAAATAAAAAACAAATTAGTAACACTTTCTTATGGTAATTTATGCTTGTATCTTTAATCATATTGAATCTTGTTGCTTTTAAATCTCAAGTTTGCCACCTTTGGACATTAAATTTTGCATCTGAATCATATTTCAGTTACTTTACAGATACCTAAAAAACACCAATTAAGAATCCGAAAGGTATTTTAAAATATCTTGAAAATTGTATAGAAAGATATAAGTTTTTTTTTACAGGAAAATTGCAGGATAAATTTTGTCACTATGTATATGCATTTGCATTAAGTATTTAATCTATTTATATATTTCTTTCACATGTATCAGTCAACCCTGAAATTATAAATATATCTTTCTATGGATGCTTATATTAGTAGTTTCATTAACAATACTTTGGCATATTTCTATGTTATAATCTAGAGTTGTTACTCACAAGGAATTATTGATTTAAGATTGCATGGAAACTCATTACACATAATCAATAGCTGAAAAAACATTGGCAGTAGGATATTTGCATCTCTCACCTGTTCAGAAATAAAAAACAGATGGCATGCATATCATAAAGTAAGGGATGAAATCCAACATGTTTGTGACTTGCCCTCAGATTGTTTTTAACAAAACTTGGCAGTACCCCAGACTGACTTAATTTCCTCATTACTTGGTCATTCATACACAGAACAAACACAACGATATGTCTTAAATAGATGAATACATACATACAGTGTTCCTATATTTCTGTATGATATTAATTGTAAACCTAGATGGAGAATGGACAAGCTTATTCTACATTGTACCCTCAATACAAATGAAATAAATATTTGTTCTTTTACTTAGTTATTGAGGATGTTGCATTCCACTATGCTATTTTAGGTTTTGATCCTTATATTGTATTTTATGCTTTATTTTTCATTAGCCATGCAAAGTTGGTTAGAACTGGAAAATAAATAGAGATAAATACTGTAAATAAACAGGGAAGCCCAAGTCCCACCACCAATTGGCAGGCCTGAACATACAATGAAAAATATGTCATGTGTGTTCTGATACTTCTAAGGATGTAAAGTCTGCCTGAAGAGATGCATTCTGGTGGAGGAGCCCATCACTATACGCCTCACCACAAAACTTATGTAACTAGCCATTGCCAATCCAATACAGATTGTGAGAAAAGTTAAAGTGGCAATGAACTTTACATCACTAGACTCAGAGATTGACAGGAAAAGGAACTGAAGATATGTATTTTTTTTTCTGGGAAAAAGATTATTGCAGATATAGACAAAATATTAATGTCTAGAGACATAATATGAAGAAAAAGGTACATATGGTCAAGTCCACAGTTTTCCCAGTTGTAACACCTGGCTTTAAAAGCTAGATCATCAGAATGGCTGTATGAAGAAAAATTGATGCTTTTTTAATTGCTATGCTGGAGAAAATTGTTGAGAATACCTTGGATCTCAGGAAGGACAAATAATTTGAAACAGGGAGAGAAACAGATTGCTTCTGGAAAACAGTAATAATAAAACTAAAGCTGAATTATTTTTGAAACATAACGCAAAGACAGAAGAACAATTGAAGACAGTAAAAAAGAGGCCAAGAGAAACAAAGGTAGCTAGATTCTGTCACCGATGACGCATGTATGAACTTACAAGATGCTGTTACTGACAGACAATTCTGGCAAATGAAATCCATCAGGTCATAAAGATTTGGAAACAACTGATTGACAGAACAACAATACATCTTGTAGCCTGGGAATAAAAAAATCACATTACATTAAATGCATAATGTACAGTTGACCCTTTGATCCCTCCCCCCAACTTTTGTATGCATTGAATTTCAATTCAAATCAGGATTATTGCAGGAAGTTTAAACCTTCCTTCCTTTTGCTCCAGTTTTTATTTTCATAGTTTTTGGGTCATTGACCAGTACAATCACTTTCTTCCAGAATTGTCACCAGTCCAGGAAGAAATAAAGGAAACAACCAAGTTTCTTTGTTAGCAAATGTTAAGCAAGGTGTATTTTCATATAATATTCAGCATACTTTTTAGTCCACATCTTGCTTCATATACTGTACCTCTTATTTTAAATGTTCGTAATGTCAGAATGTTGGTCTATAAACTGTCTGGTGATTTCTTTTTAAAATTTCTAACAGCAGATTGAATCAATAGTAGGAGTTTCTCAAATGTTGTTAAACTGTACTCTGTACATAGTTTTATAAGAAGTTACACTGAGAACATGTGATCATATGCTTAATTTTGTAAGTAGACTTCTTCTATTTAGGCTTCTATGCCTCTGGATACAACAGGATTGTACCGTCTTATGAAGATGAAAGATAAAATGCAATATATTGGAACTGACTATGAAATTCTCAAAGTGGGATTTCATTTTTCCTATTTTAGATGGAGAAGTCCTATTGCATTTTAATGGGGTTGGTCTAATTTTTTCTCTCATTTTTTCCCCATGCAAACATATTTTTGGTAACTTTGCCACTCACTTCAACTGTGTGGACAGGGATCTCAAAAAAATAAATAAAAATAGAATGGAATAGTATGGAGAGCTGTTGTACCACGTTATTTTCTGTAATCTGATCTTCAAAGAGTCATCAGTGGAAATCTGGAGAGGAATAAATAAATTAGACCAGCCTTTCTTGGACACATTGCTCTGAAAATGTACTTGACTACAATTTCTAGAATTCCTGACCAAGCCTGCTGCATTTTAGGAGAAAGTTGTTCCTATGTTAAAGGATACTTAATTCATGTAGATATTCTATCATTTACAGTTTTACTGTAATATTTTTCTTCAGTCTTCATTTTCAGTTCATTAAAGTAAAAATTTTGAACTCAAAATTTAAACAAAGATTAAAATTGATCCAGTATGAAACTAGATGATTGTAAAAAAACAACACCACCCAACCCTTCTATCCAGAGAGTGGAAAATACAGTGATTATTTAAAAAAGGTTTCAATTCATGTTGCACTTGTTTTTCTGCCATGTGATAAATTTAAAAATGTATGAACTGGATACAGAAAATGCCAGACACAGTCCCCTAGACATCGCAGTTCTTTCTGCTGATCCTCCCTATATTGGCAAGGACCATCTATAGTCTATAACTCTAAGCAGCTCTAACAGATGGTTCTCTTTAATACTCCCTATACAATCTGGCAATTCCAGATTAATATGTTTGAAACTTGATGACTTGCCCTGGATGAGCAGTTAATTCATTCCTCTTCTCCAGTAAGGATAATATAAAGAAATAGTTAAGTCAACACATTTCTGAGTTTCTTCACAGCCTATCAATCAGAAGATTTGTCAGTATCAATTAAAACATAATTTCCTCTAAAATGAACAGTGTAAAGAAAGACATATCAAATTCTATTTATGGTCTGAGAAATTGAAAGAGCTAACTTTATATTATTTTACAGTAAATCTCTTTGAGTAAGCATAATTATGCAATTGTTTCTAATTAAAACATTGGGTGCTTTTCAGATTTTGTTAGGAATGTATTCTGGGTCTGTTTAGTTGAGATCTACACTGAGCAATTACTAACATATTTTTCATGAGTTTGCTGTCACACAATACTAGCTCTCTTTCCAACGCCCATGGTATTACAAAAAGTAACATCTTTTCTCAAGTATCCTATTTTTCAGGAAGTATATCTGCACAGCAGCTTTGAATAGGTATAATAAAGCCAGCAATCTCTCAGTGTAAAAGAAACCTATCCACATAAAAAAATGTATGTAAAATATGTTTAATTGGTCAAAAATATACATTAGAACAACAGAATTACACCAAAAAAAAGGTTTAGAGCATGATAAAATTCTGAAGAACATTAAATTATAGTGGGAAAATTATATAATATGCCTACCTACCATATTATTACTTTAACGTGATGGGAGAGTTTATTGGTAACATATCTCTGAGAACAATACCAGCTGAAGTATGAAATCGTAGTTGAATCACCTTTGCTAGTAAGGTTGAGAGAAGGAGATAATCCACAATTGAGATAAATCATGAGGGGTGATGCAGGCATCACACTAGCAATCCCATTTAGGAGAATTTACTCCAAAATCAAATTTTATAGAAGCGAAAGCAAAGGCAAACCTTTTCTGAACTATGAGCAAGAAAACTATATGAAATAAAAGGAGTGTAGCAGATGAGGAGGAGGGAGGCAGGAAGGAAACAGGGAGGGAGGAGGAAGAGAAGATGAGAAAAATGAAGGCAGGAAGAAAGAGAATTGAGAGAGAAATAGAGGGAGGGAGGGAGTGGGGATAGAGAAAGAGAGAAAGATTTCCAACAATCACTGCTATCTTACAACAAGGGAACTTGTTGGGAAAGCCAATAGGAATATGGAAGTTGCTTCTGCTCCCAGTGATTTTTTTGCCCACTCATGGTCATTATATTTTTCTGTTTAGTAAGGAAACATCTCTGAAACAATGATCCAATGGGATGTGGTGGAATAGGCACATGTAGGAATAAAGGGGTGTCTTTTGGCAACATAGTGGTTTCCCAGAAAGAGTCCCAGATTAAGAAACTATGCAACCCCAAACTGAAGGTGGGGAAATAGATTCAGTATAGCCACCCTAGAATCTCTTAGTATTTATATAGTGGGTTAGAAAAGTGTAGCTTTAGTTGGCAAGATTCTGTCTACTAGATGTAAGCAAATAAAGAATAGATATCCATTGGATTTCTTGTCTCATCTCTGGCTTGGAACTGATATGGATTGTCTAGTATGCTTTCAAGAAGCATCTTAGGAATTCTTTTACTAAGAGTAAAAAAGGAGTTGTATAAGAATTTATAGGAAGGAAGAATTACCAAAGAAAAACACCAGCAAGTGTTATATATCATTTCTGACATTTGACGTAGGCCAAGTCAAGAAATATTACAGAAATTCCAGAATTTTACTTTATTCTTGAAGGTATAATAAAAAGAATCTTAAAAGCATGTCCAAACTTCTGTCTGTCCTAAACAAAATCAAGGAAGAGGCATTACATGGATGAACCTTGCTATACCTGGATTAGTGAATGCAGTGGTGGAGAACTATAGACACAAAAGTAGAAATTTTATATCAAATTGCAAGAGACATTAAATACAACACAAATAAAGGACATAACACTACTGATGGGAAATTGGAATGTAAAAAACCAAAAACTAGAAGAACCTGGAATCAAAGTAAGATTTGGAATAGTTAAATGCAATTATGTAGGAGATAATTAATTGAATTTTGCCAAGGGAAATCTTCATTTATATCAGTACTAGCTTCAAGCTGCATAAATGGAGACTCTACATATTTATATTGTTAAGTTTGGGTATTGACGAGGCAGGAGACCAGGTTAGTGACAACAGCTCTTTAATATAGTGTGACCCAGCAAAACTCTGGAGAAAAACCTCTCCTTATATACACTTCAGCCAGAGGCTGCATCCAATCAGAAGCGAGATACTTCCCGCCTAAAACTCCCGCCAAAACTTACAGTAATACATTACACTCCTTCCCTCCCAGAAGGCACTTTGCCAATATTTACATATTACTTCTCTACGTAGTCCCGCAGGTACGTGGGGCGTCTCCTGACTCTCCCGGACCTGCGCAATTCACTTTCTGGAGTTGAGTCGAGCTTGCCGGAGGGACTTTTCGTTCCTCTGAGCTCCTCCTCCCGCCATCCGCCCTGGATTATTGCCGGCTCGGACCTGCTGTCCTCTAGAGGGACCGGAGGTGTCGCTGGACCTCGCCTGACTCAGATAAGTCTCTGTTTGGTTCTACGCTTTCTGTTTGTTCTCGGCTCCAGTCAGCTGTGGGGTTAATTAAATCATAGTCAGGGCTGGTCTCGCCTAATTCTGCCTTATCGCTCAATCTGTTTCTTAATTGATCTATGTGGCGCCCAAACTCTGCCATCGTCTATTTCCACTAGATAAGATTTGGGGCCCGTTTGTCTATGACTATCCCCTCTTCCAGCTTGGGCCGTCGCTGTAATTATGTGCCCACACTGAGTCTCCTATGTTTAATTCCCGGATTCTATCTGGTTTTGTTTTGAACCCGTCCTGCACGTAGTTCGGTGTAGCCGGTCTAGCGGGCACCGTAGCTTCCGCCCATTAATAGCTCGGCTGGGCTGCGGCCGGTGGCCACACAGGGGTCCTGTGTTGGACAGTTAGGAATCGTCGATCTGTGCCTGCCAATCGCCGGGCCGCTTCGTGATAGCGCTTCTTCGCACTCCGAACAAAGCGTTCAGCAAGGCCGTTCGGCGCGGGTGGAGCAGGCGCTGAGAGGGCATGTCGGATGCCCTCTTCAGCCAGGTACCCTTCAAATAATGCTGCGGTGAACTGTGGGCGTTATCGGACACGAGGGTGTCCGGTAGCCCGTGCGTGGCGAAAAGGTGTTTTAGTGCTGCAATGACAGCTCCAGCGGTTGTGGATTTCATTAGATGATCTCCAGCCATTTGGAGAATGCATCCACCACAATTAGAAATGTTTGGCCGTGGAAGGGCGGCAAAATCAATGTGTATGCGGGACCAAGGGCCTTGGGGTTTCTCCCACTCCAACACTGGGGCCGTGGGTGGTAGTGGTCTGGATTCCTGACATACCTGGCATCGGCCAACCCTGTCACCGATTTCCCTGTCCATTAGGGGCCACCAGACATAGCTCCTGGCTAGCCCTTCATCCTTACAATTCCTGGGTGACCCTCATGCAGTAGTTCCAGGACTTTTTCTCAGCTTCTCTGGAACTACCACCCTATCCCCCAGAGCAGGCACCCCTTGCACAGACAATTCCCTTTTTCTTTACAAACTCTCTAAAACGTCGCCCGGCAGCGGGCCATCCCTTGAACCCAACCGATTACAGTTCTTAAAACAACGTCCCGGTAGGAGGCCGAGCCACTTCCTGCGATGTGACTGGGCCAGAGTCCCAAGAGTCAATTAGTAGAGCAGGGTGCCCGGAGTAGGGTCCTCGATTTCCCGGCAATGGGCATCTGCTCAATGCGTCCGCATGCCCCAGCTCTTTCCAGGTCGATGCTGCAGTTTGTAGAGTAGGCGGCCAGAAAAATAGTCCATCTGGTCAGCCGGGTGATAGTGCCACTGGCGTTGGGCGGTCGCCAGCCAGTAATCCCAATAGCGGTCTGTGGTCAGTGATAATTTCAAAGTCTCTCCCAAAAGCGTATTCGTGAAATTTTTCACCCCTGACACTATTGAGAGCCTCCTATCTAGCTGGCTGTAATTCCTCTCAGCCGGGGACATCGTTAAATGAATAGAGCGCTATAGGGGCTTCAGTGCCGTTTGGGAGTCTGTGGCTAAGTACAGCTCCTACTCCATAGGGGACGATCACAAACCAATACTAACGGCAGTCTGTTGTTGTATTGTATTAACAGGCTATCGCTTGATAGCAAACTTTTACTGCCTCAAATGCCCTATTCTCTGACTTCCCCACGACCAAGCAGTGTTTTTCCAAGCAATTTATGCAGCGGTTCAGCAACGGTTGCCTTGTCTTTTAAAAACACGGCGTAAAGTTTACCAGACCCAGGAAAGCCTGGAGTTCTGTCTTGTTTTTGGGTGCTGGGGCTCTCTTTATCGCCTTGACTTTGCTCTCAGTGGGGTGAATCCTTTTTGTCTATTCTATAGCCCAAAATTCAACAGATTCGACCCCTATCTGACACTTGCTTGCTTTGACTTTTAATCCTGCCGACCTAAAATGGCCAAAACTTTCCTTAACCGCTTCCCCAGTTCTCTTAAATCTTCCCTGATACCAACACATCATCGAATAGGGTACGACTCCGGTAACCCTTGTAGGAGCCGCTCCATCAAATTTTGGAATAGCCCGGGCCACACTCACCCGAACTGTAACGGGTGCATAAAGGCACCCGGTGCGTTACAATGGTCTGGGCTTCAGCTGTGCTAGCATCTACGGGTAGCTGTTGGTACGCTTGTGCCAAGTCTAATTTGGCGAAAACTTGTCCGTGCCCTAGTGAGTGCAATAAGTGTTGCACTACTGGAACTGGGTAGGCGCTCTTTTGCAATGCTTTGTTCAAGGTAGCCTTGTAATCAGCGCAAATTCTTATGGACCCGTCTGGTTTTATAGGGGTGACGATTGGCGTCTCCCATTTGGCATGGTCAACTGGCACTAGTATCCCCTGGCTGACTAATTTATCTAACTCTTTGTCGATTTTAGGTTTGAGTGCAAAGGAACCCTCCTTGCCTTTAACCTAATGGGAGCTATTTGGGGTCTAAATTGAAGGAGATAGGGGTCCCCTTGTACTTGCCTAAGCGGTCCTCGAATCGTCTGCGAATTCCTCCATTAGGGCGTTTGCAGGTTGCATCCGCTCGGTGGGCGCCAGTCACCCCATTCCCAACGCCCGGAACCAGTCTAGCCCCAGCAAGCTTGGCAAGGTTCCCTCGACTAACGTGATGGGCAGGGTCTTTTCGTATGTCCCGTGCCTTGACCTCGGCGGTCGTTGTCCCTCGAACAGGGATGCGGTTGCCCTGGTAATCCTGCACCCGGGCCGTTGTTTCTGTAGCTTGCGCTTTGCGATGTCGGCAAGGCTTTCACAAAAGTGTCCCAGGACATGATTGTGATAGCTGATCCTGTGTCTACTTCCAGTCGGCACGATGCGCCTTCAATTGTCGGGTTTGTGAAGATCTTTTCTTGATGCGGGTAGCTGCGTGGTCTATGGTAACAGTCATTCGGTTTGACTTGCGCTCTTTCTTTCCTGGCCAATCGCGGGTCGCCTCGCCGATCTCGCGCTCTGATTGGCTGGTTTGAAATTCGGCGGGAATGTGGGGTTTGCATCTCTGACTCAGAGCCGCTCTGATTGGCCGATTTGAATTTTCGGGGAAGGTTGGGGTGCTCGGCAGACTTGAGCCAGGTGCCCTTCCTTTCACACCGCCGGCAAATGGCGTCCCTGAACTTACATCTTTGGCGCTGATGTCGCCCCGCAACTTCCGCATTCCTCCGGGTCTTCCTTGTCGATTTTCCGGTGTAGTGGACTTCTTCCTCCTCTTCGCTGGTTGACTCACGATAGGTTTCTTCGTGGTGGACTGTGCTCGGCTTTGCGCCCGCCATCGGCGTGAGTCGCCTTTGTAAGGTGGCTGCTGCATGGTTGGACATCTCATGGGCTCTGGCTTCGTCCAGGCGTTTGCCAATGTCAGGTTGCTCTTGGCTAGCAACCGTCTCCTCAAACGGATGTCTCTGACCCCCCGTATAAGTTGTTCCAGCAGCTCTTCGTCCAGATCGCGGTACTCGCAATGCTTGGAGGCTTGTCTCAGGGCTGCCATGTAGTCGCTGATAGACTCGCCTTCTTGTTGCCTCGCTCCCCAAACTCGTACCGTCGAGCGTATTTGGGCGGGGCTGGTGCGTAGTGATTCTTCAGGAGGGTCTGAAGGGTCTGCCACGATCACGGAGTGTAGCGGTGTTGGCTCCGCTAGGGCTTCTGCGACGGCGATGACTGCGGACCCACAGTGGCTTATGAAGTAAGCCCGTTTGCGGTTGTCGGAGACTCCTGTAGCTCGTTGCCTCCAGGAAACTTTCAAACGGGTCATATATATTCCCCATGTCTCCTGGGCAGGGTCAAACGGAGTGGGTGGCGTGTAGCCGGTCATCGCTGCATTCGCTATCACCTTGCTGGGTTTGATTCTCGTAGTGAGTTCAGCTCTGTTCTGGCGCTCTGCCTCAAGATCCCACCTTCGTCGCCAATGTTAAGTTTGGGTATTGACGAGGCAGGAGACCAGGTTAGTGACAACAGCTCTTTAATATAGTGTGACCCAGCAAAACTCTGGAGAAAAACCTCTCCTTATATACACTTCAGCCAGAGGCTGCATCCAATCAGAAGCGAGATACTTCCCGCCTAAAACTCCCGCCAAAACTTACAGTAATACATTACATATATCATTGGATGAACAACATCAGAAACAAATCATCTACATAATTAGTAACAGAAAATGCAGAAATACAATCCACTCAGCTGGAACATTTCTAGATACAGATAACCGAACAGACCATGAATAATTGGTGTTAAATACATAGCAAAACTTTGAAAACAGGGTAGATATACTAGTAAAATTTTAACCTGGGGGATATATATAATTGCTCTGGTGTTAGAGATTGCAAAATAAATTCAAATGGTTTGGTCTTTTCCTACTATTTTCACTTTTCAGGACAAAATCAATAGAGTTGTTAATATCACTTTAGACCAGTTGCCATGTGTGTTTTTTTCACTACATCCTCAGATTTGGAACCAAAGAACTGTGAATTTTGGAGAAATAGAAGCTGGATAAGAGAATTATCATTCAACAATGGAGGAGAAATCTATATCTGATTTGTATCAATGAATACAAATCAGGTCAACATTGATTCCTTCCCCCACACAAAAAAAAAAAAGTATAGAAGAAGACTTCCAAGCAATGGAATAATTTTGAGTCTGTTTAAAACATAATTTGGCATCATCTTTATTATTATGATGTTTGAAGTTACATTAATTCAATAATTGGTGGGGGAAATGGGTATTTCTCTCTAATCTTGATTAACTAAGCAGTATACTTATTTAAAACACAATCACTCTAAGGAACAGGTTTTGTGTACTGACTTTTATGAAAAAAAAACATGAGGAGCCATGAGAAGAGATATAAAAATTGAAACACTATTTTTTTCTTAAAATTTCAAAGAACTAAAGATCCAAGTGGCTTTCAGAACAAATTATCTTGATAGCCAAAGAGAATGGATGAAAGCCTTTGGCAACAAGGACATACAAAGACTGAATGCAAATTGTCAACATCAAGGTAGAATGAACAAAGAAATATACAAAGACTCTTTATTTATTATTCCATTTGTACACTGCTGAATCTACCACAGCCTCCTGGTGGTTTACAATAATGAATAATACAATTAGAACATCCACATAAATTAATTTAAGCAAAAACACCAAAATGCCACAAGAGTTAATACTAATAAGTAAAAATTGATACAATTAAAAGCATCATCATCTTATTGACTGACTGGAATAGCTTATCATAAGGTGCAAATTAGGCTTATAAGAGGAAACAGTTCCATATGACAGAAAAACAACAATTCTGGGGCACTAGCCCCCACCCCATTCTGCTTCCTCCTAGGAAAAGTTTATGGAATGGTGATTCGGGTTGGGAAAGGCTGTCTTGCAAGTACATTAATTCCAGGCCATATAGACGTTGACCACAATGAACACTCTGAACAGCTCTGGAAATCGACCAGCAGCCCTTCACAATTGAGATTCTATTTTTACAAACAGGTGGGATTCTATTTTTACAAACAGCTGATATTTAGGAGCCAGTTCCATTAGAAAACACAGAAAAAAAGGCCAATATTAAACCTCTAAACTGTTTCAAACTCTGGAGAAAACTATTAAAGTGCAAACAGTTTTATATAAAGAACTATGAAACAAGACTGTGTATTCTAGAACTGAAAAATTTGGTATATATGCCATAGTGACAAAGAGAGATGAAAGAGAATGAGAAAATTATTGAATCACTGTGCTAAATCCCAACACAAAAGGCATAGACCTGACATCAAAAGCTAACATAAGTTAGACAAAGGAAGAGAGCAAGAGAATTTGCTTTATTGATTCCAGCGCGATCTTATGTAAATCAAGCCAGAATGTGGAATATATTAAGGCTAAATTGTGGGCCAGAACCTGCTTATTCTTTTGGATGAACAAAATACATGGAACAACTAAGAACTGAAACTGGGAAAAATGTGAAGCAAGGAATATATACTGTACTAACATCTATTTAACTTATGTAGTAAATCTATTATACGAATCGCAAGATTACTTTTTAAACCCTGAACAGATGTTATACAAACCTATGAACTGATTTCATACTGATGTAAAGACTTATCAATATTTAACTAAATAATATGATTTATTTTAAAAAGCATATTAATAGATTTACATTTGACATTACCTATGCTTTGTTCCTTATTGTTTGTCCTTCAATATATTTTTGTTTTCTTTTTCTATGTTGTATGTATATTAAAAACAATAAAAAGGAATTTCAGAATTAAAAAAATATTAAAACAGGATTCAAAATAAGTGGTTGAAATTGTAGCTGTTTAAGAAATATATCGTATTTTTTGGACTACAAGACACTTTTTAAACCAGAACTTTTTCTATTGGGAATTATACCTGAAACCTATACTAGAGAAATGAGATATTTGATTGTGAATGTAATAACAGAAGCTAGAATTGTATTTGCAAGGAACTGGAAAAATGAGAAAATGCCATTGCAAGATGAAATTATTGGGGAAATAATGGACTGTGCAGAAATGAGTAAATTGACCTTTGAAATTAGGGAACAGGAAGATAAGCAATTTTATAAAGTATGGGATTTATTTTACGAATGGTTGGAAAAGAAATTATGACAAAGACTTTAGTTTTTAATAAGTTAAAAATTATTGATGATAATGAATTGATATGAATGAATGGTATAATTTTTTTGAAATGATGAATAAAATAGGATGATAAGAAATATCGTACCAGAAATTAATTGATTAAATTATTTGATTATAGTTAGATGGTAAAATGGATGATTAAATAAGCTAATGATAGATAATTGTTTTTGCACAAAAAATGTAACCCACGCACTGACACATTGTATTGAAATTTGAATGAAAGATGTTTTTATGTTTGTATGTCTTTAAAAAAATTTTAAACCCCCCCCCCCAAAAAAAAGACAGTCCAGACTATAAGACACACTTAGCTTTTAGGAAGGAAAACAAGAAAAAAATTCTGCTTCTGCCTCCCAGCAATTTGCCTCCTTGCAGCAAACAGCCTAGTCAGCTTCAGCACAGCCTGATTTAGCATGAGCAGCTGATTGGCGGTTGGATTGGCCTCCTGGAATATCCCCAATCAACTCTTCTAGGCTGCAGGGATCACAGCTACCCTTCTCTGCCTATCACCACTGCCTATCGCTGCCTCAGTGTGCCCCATTTTCAGCCTCCATGCATCCCGTTTTCGGTCTCCACGTGTCCCATTTTCAGCCTCCACACACCCCTTTTCGGCCTCCACGCATCCCGTTTTCAGCTCATTCCAGGCGCCTATCACCACCACCTAGAATGGGCCGACAATGGGGCATGCGGAGGCCAAAAATGGGATGCATGAAGGCCAAAAATGGGACACGTAGAAGCAGAAAATGGGCACGTGGAGGCAGCGATATGTGGTGATGGTGGTGGCGATGGTGGTGGGCGGTGGTGGCAGCGATGGGCACTGGTGATCCCTGCAGCCTGGAACAGCTGATTGGCAATATTCTGGAAAGCAGATCCAACCGCAAATCAGCTGCTGGTGCTAAATGAGGCTGTGCTGAAGCTGACCAAGCTGTTTGCTGCTTGCTGCAGGAGGCAGAAGCCGAAGGGGGACCAGTGGTGGGTGAGGCTTTGCCAACATTCGTTCTATAAGACGCACAGACATTTCCACCCACTTTTTTGAGGGGGGAAAGTGCATTTTATAGACCAAAAAATACAGTAGATAATAGTATTTTTGCAAATTGAACTACTTTATTAGTTTCAGAATTGGAAAATAAAAAATGAAAAGTTAAAAAAAAATTGGGCCAATGGTCAATATGTAGAACAATAATAATATTAATCTGATGCTTAGTGAGCTCACAGCCAAGAAGAGAAGATTTTAGATGGCTTTCTTTCTAGGCTCAAATATAAAGATATACAGTGTCTTGGTGAGGAAAAGGATCGAATCATTCTAGATAAGTCAATAATATGAAGGATAAGACCATTTTTATGACAGTAAAGTTAAGAATGGTTAAAATAGTAGTTTTTCCATGCCATAGTGTATTGGTGAAAGCTGAGATAGTGAGAAAGAATAGGGGGAATAAAAGAAAAGAAATATAGATATTTAAATATGGATTTAGAGAAGCTTTTTATGAATTTCATGGATTATATGAAAAACTAATCTATCAATTCTGGACTGAAAAAAAGATTGACTGCTCCTTTGAGGCAATGATCAGCAAGCAGAAACACACTTACTTTGGTCATGTCCTGCAAGAGGATGATGAACTATTAAAATATTTACTCTGCTTGGGAGATAGAATTAATGAATGAAAGGGATGAGCATAATGTGATTGAAAGAGCTACAAACTATTACCCAAAGCAGGGAATGTACTTTTCCACACTATTCACAGGGGTTGAGCTTCACTCAATGGCATCTAACTAAGTTTAGATTATAAAGCTGATGAATCATAATATAACTTGTTTGGAAAATTTGATACAAGAGAAGAATCAGATAATTAATCTATAAAGTATTAGGTGATATAGTGGGTGGACTCTGTTAACTGAACACATTTTTAAGCTGCCAGAGTTATCTGTTTGTGAGATAGGCTGCCTTATAAATATGATAAAATAAATAAAAAGTAAATAAATAAATAAATAATTTATTTATTATAAATAAATAAATATAAAATAAAATAAAATAAAATAAAATAAAAAGTTCAATGTGCAACCACAGGTTCTCCCTTCCTCCCAAAGCACCAAAACAATCAGAAAGAAATCTAATGCCATAGGCATAACAGAAAATATTTTTGCTGATTTGACTTGCATTTTCTGCCTTTCACACTTTAAACAAAAATCCAAAAGTCTTTATTTCACACATAAAAAGATAAATAATTTTTATCTTAGACTAAAATATTGCATTTAACTTATTTATTTTAGTGTTGATTGTATCATTTATTTTCCAAAGGATTTGCTGCTGTACTCAAATTATTTCACAGATATAAGGGTTTACAGTGCAATGTTTTTTACTGGTTGTGTTGTTCAAGTTCACAGAAAATGTGTTATATATTCAGTGTTTCCTAATGTAAATGGAATAAGAACAGTAAGATGTAATGAAAATCATCTACACACATCTATGACCATAATAAATATTCAGTTTGATTTGAAGCTCATCATTTCCTGTAATAGGAGAATAAGTGTGAAATTTGTGAGTTTCCAGACTGTAGGAAATGCTGAACTATGGGAAGGCTGCAAGGTCAGAGAATATTCTTTCAAAACTCTAAAACTTCTGGCTGTGAATTATGGGAGTTAGTCCACAACAACTCTGGGAGGTGTCATGTTGGGGAAATATGCTATAAAATATGTTAAATATTGGAAGAGGAGACTTTCCTGGCTATTGGGCTATATAAGCTATGAGTGTAAAAAAAAAATCTAACAGACATGTTTTTAGAAAGAAAAGAAATGACCAATTAATTCTTATCGTATTCTTTAGAGTTTCTTGCATACTGACTTTTTTGTTACAATTCCTTTGCATCTCTTAAATTTCTGCCTGTTCCTCCTTAACGTATTTAAGATTATAGATGTTCACACTGTACAGACTATCTAAATCAACAATTCATACTAGTGGAAAAATTGATCTGAGGTAAATGTTAAGAAGGTTGAACTACTAAATCTTTGCCTGGACATTCACTATATTTTTTGCTGAATTGAATTGCTGCTCAGATGTTCACTCAATGATCCTTCATGTCAAAGTTCAAAATAATATGAGAAATCTTTTATGAGTACAATTACTACTGTGGTTTGATAAAATAATCTCTAACAGAGTTGCCAATTCTGTTTCCTTCTTTCATACCGCCAAAAAGAGTCTAGTGTATTGTCTATTATTCTCTTTGTTGGGTACAATGAAATGTTAAAAACTTTTATTTGAATATTGATAAGGTATGTCATTGTGTCCATCCCCCCCCCCCCGAATATTAAGTCACTGGGAGGGGAAACATAATGATATACCTTATTTTTATAGCTTCCATTTGTTTGTACATAAATAAGATAAAGTCTCCTTAAGATGACATTTTATTCCTATGGAGGAAATTAAAATTGTTAAATTAAGCCTTTTTTGTTTTCTACTTTGCATGGTCCAAATACTAGGACACTTTTATATCAATCGATTTTATATTCTTATTTTATGTAGATGGAATATTGTTTTGGGTTCCATCAATTAAAAATGGCATATTATGGGACTCCAGAGACACATCTTGCTTCTTGCAATTTTTGCCCTTTAGAATAGTCTCCCTTTTGAAGTTCATAGAGTCCTGTACCTGCTGGTTTATAGGAAATTACTTGACTGTTCCTGCAGGCTTTGGATTAGGATCGCAAGTGGCCCTACTAGCCATTATATTAAGTATGCTCATCTAATTCAGCATGGTGAGCTCTTAATATTTTGGGATATTTTCTTTACCATTTCTAAGCCTTTGTAAACCACCCAGAATCATGGTGATTTAGAAATTGACTAAATATATACAAATAAATAAATTGGGTTATATACCAATAATTGTAATAAGAACAAAATAGTTACATAACTTGCATCTGTATACTGGAGCCTTTCTAATTTCGGTATAAAGGGGATATATGATATCCTATATTCTTTTGCCTTTTGCTGACCTTCTAAAGAATAATTGTGCTTTATATGAAAACTATTCCTTTGCAAAGCTCTGAACAGATTCCCACAAATCATCTGTCTTGAATAAGTGTAATACCTAGGTCAAAAGAGAAAAACATATATTTTAAAAAAACTATCATGGTAAGAGACAAATGGGATTTAATATACAACTTCCACAAAGATTGAAAAGTTGCAAAATTTGGTAATTATTGTTGCAAAATGCTTTTTCATATGTTATTTGTTTAATATTTATATTTCTGCCAGGACTTCCGGCTAACATCACAGCAATATCAGATGCAGGGAATGGGTCTCTACATTACCTGTGCTGAGTTCTCCCTGTTTGTGGGCTTCGAAAGGAGCCAAAACTACCTTGTATAGGCAGCAAAGCTAAGGAGGGACACCCTGAGAGGTTGCAGGAGAGATCACAACTCTCCTGCTGAACCCCAGGCTTTTTTCCCTCTATGCCATGGCAAGGGGAAGAGGCAGCCTAAAGATGGCTGCCATGAAGCTGGGACAGCCGAGAAACATCTAAGAACTGTACTGGAGTGGAGTTGGTGAACAGTGTCTGGAACTGGGTGAGAAGAATCCTTTTTATTTAAAACTCAACCCCAAAAAAATATCTAGGAAAAGAGAGGCTCGCTGCTATTGTTAAAAGCAGCAATTTAACATTTTGACAAAAATTTCAAAATTAAAGGAAAAAGAATCAAAGGCAGAAAGGCAAAAACCTTTAAAAATACAGAAAATTGGATCTTTAAATTGGACAGGCATGTTTTGAATAGGCATTTTAAACTGCTGGACCAATTTACTTAAAAAACTAATATAATCTTTATATTTTGGATTGTTACCATCAAAATTGGATAAAATAGGTTAATATTGAAATTTGACCTAAGAATGCCACCTGCTGACAAAAGAAAGGCATAACACATTCTCAAAATCTTGGAAATACTTGGCTATTGGAGATTTAACATGAGAATAAGAAAGGCACTATTATTAAAGTGATCCCTGAAGGCTACAACACAAGACTGAATTTATAGAGGGATCTATGAAGGTTCTGAAAAAATTCTTGGGACTATCCAGAGGAGCAGATTGATCAGCTTTGGGATATAAAGATTCATGAATATTGAACTTCTTGAGAAGTGACTTTAGGTTTCAATAAATGGTTTTTAGATTGAACAAAAGAGGAACAAAATAAAACTAAACAAGATGCTCCATCAGCAAGAAAAGAGTGGAATTTGGGGGAAAATAGCATCGTTAATTCAAAACATTAAGAATACTTTGACAAGAAGCTACAAGGAAATTATGAATAAAATTCAGAGCATAGATATAGAGATGGAAAACATGATACAAAGGAGTGATCAAGATTTTATTTATTTTATTTTTATTTATTTATTTTGTCACAACAGTATATATAAGCATAAGCATGAAAATAACTATATAATATATAAGCATATATATAAGCATTGGTATGTAATAACTATATTAATTGGATATAATGAAAGGAAGCAATAGGACAGGAACGGTAGGCACGTATGTGCTCTTATGCATGCCCCTTACAGACCTCTTAGGAATGGGGTGAGGTCAATAGTAGACAGTTTTATTTGGCTGTGAACCGCCCTGAGTCCTTTGGGAGAAGGGCGGTATACAAATTAAATTATTATTATTATTATTATTATTATTATTATTATTATTATTATTATTATTATTATTATTATTATTATTATTATTATTATTATTATGAGTCATAGAAGATGCCTAGGAAAAGGAGGAGCCAACTGAAAGAGTAGATGAAAAAACAGAACAGAAAAACCAACAAATAAAATGAGATGACAAGAAGAAGATAACTACAAAATGACTGATGAAATAAGCCAAGAGGAAAGTATTTTAAGGGAATTTTAAAAAAATTGGAGTTGCAGAAAACTTTTTTTGAACATTAGATATTTTGAACATTAGACAATGGAATAGGGCAGAGAAGGGAGAAATGTTTAAAATGATTGGTCAAGATAGAGACAAAGATCTAAAAGAGGAATATGGGAGGCAAGCAAAGAAAAGTATAATTAAAGCTTTAAAGCAGACAAGAGACAATGGATAGAAAGGGAATATTTTTAAATATAATAGTGACATAATTAAAAATTAGAATAAGGATGCAAACTAGAGTGAGGGGGATTAATGGAAGAAGGTTTAATTATAATTATAATTTTTATATAGTAAGATGAAGTAGTAATATGAGGGGAAATCAGAATTTGATGATGGTATTATCAAGTATGTTTGAATAATATGGTGATTGGCATAAAAATAACATATTGAAATATTGAATAATTAAATAATGAAAGATTACAACTTAATATAAATATGTGTACTATTACCAGAATTATATAAGCTTGTCAAATGTAATAAATATGATAAATATTATTTTATTTGTACTAAAATGTAAGACACTCAGGTGCCACACTGTTCACACATTGATAGGTTAGTAAAAAATAAAAAACTTGAAAAAAATTATTTCTGCTCATCTCTACAGAAGCTGAACATTATTATGGTTCAGTTCAGTTATATTGTAGTATTGTATATTCATCTAGATCAAAATAATAGTTTGCAAGGATCTTGAAAGCCAAAGCAATTGTAATCAACAATCCCTCATACCAGGTACTTGGCAGGAATAATAGAATAGAATAGAATAGAATTTTTTATTGGCCAAGTGTGATTGGACACACAAGGAATTTCTCTTGGTGCATATGCTCTCAGTGTATATAAAAGAAAACATACCTCCATCAAGGTACAACATTTACAACACTTAATGATAGTCATAGGGTACAATTAAGCAATCAGGAAACAATCAATTACAGCATAAATTGTAAGGATACAAGCAACAAAGATACAGTCATAAGTGGAAGGAGATGGGTGATGGGAATGATGAGAAGATTACTAGTAGTGCAGATTTAGTCAATAGTTTGACAATGTTGAAGGAATTATTTGTTTAGCAGAGTGATGGTGTTTGGGGAAAAAACTGTTCTTGTGTCTAGTTGTTCTGGTGTGCAGTTCTCTATAGCATCGTTTTGAGGGTAGGAGTTAAAACAGTTTATGTCCAGGATGTGAGGTATTTGTAAGTATTTTCACAGCCCTCTTTTTGAAATAGAATAATTTTGGAAAAGTAGTTTTCTGATCAAAAGCTCTATTTATCTGTCTGTCTGTCTGTGTGTCTGTCTGTCTGTCTGTCTGTCTATCTATCTATCTATCTATCTATCTATCTATCTATCTATCTATCTATCTATCTATCTATCTATCTATCATCTATCTAGCTATCTAGCTATCTAGCTACCATCTATCGATCTACCTACCTACCTACTTATCTATCCCTGCATCCAATTTTAATTCGTTGTGCTTTCAAGTCAGTCTGACCTCTTGACCAGTCCTGACTCTTTGGCCTGGCTAATGCCTGATTTCTTTGGCAACATTAATTTTTGTGTTTTGCCATTGCCTTCTTCCTAGGTCTGAGAGAGAATGATTGGTCCGAAGACAACCAGCTGGCTGGTGTGTGTCTAAAACAGAACTAGAACTCGCAATCTCACAAAGGCCCAGGGCCTTTCACCATTACACCAAACTGACTTTTATCTGTCTTTGATTGGATATCAAAATACATTTTTTGTCACTAATGACAAACATTTTATTGCAAAGGTATATAAATTCTGTTTGAAAATGAACCAGGAAGATGAATATTTTAAAGAGTTTGTGATTAAATGGGCAAAAAGCTTTCACTATAATATTATTACTCACCGCCCTGAGTTCTTTGGCACCGCCCTGAGTCCTTCAGGAGAAGGACGGTCTAGAAATCTAATAAAATAAATAAATAAATAAATGATTGATCAAAGAAAAACTATGTGGATTATTGGACTGAAGAAATGTTACCTAGTTTGGTAATGAAACATCTGCAAGTAAACAACCAAGCTCAGAGAGCACCAACCACTCCATTACTGAAGAAAACCATATAGCACTATTCAGTGGATAAGGTCCAGAAGCTGAGCAAGAATACTCAAACCAACAGAGAATTTTTTAAGGGGCGTGCATAAGAGCACAAAAGTGCTACCGTTCCTGTCCTATTGTTCTCTTCATTATAGTATTATAGACATACTTTTACTTATACTTTTACTTATATATACTTTTTCTCTCATGATGAATTATTGTTTATGTTGATGATTGTATATACTGTTGTGACAAAATAATAATAATAATAATAATAAAAGAATTGGGGTTGATATAGATGAATATAGAGCAAACCTAGAAGGAATACAATAATAGCCAGGTAAACTTCCTTCTTAAGTAATTCAACTCAAGGAGGAAGATAGCGTGAAAAATAAACTTAAGATAGCTCTTAATATGGGAGGAGGCAAAGGGAAACACTGTCATTATGCCCTACAACAATGAAGAAGGGTTTCAATAATCCTTGGGATATCTATCTTTTGAATTGCCCTTCTTGAAGAGCCAACAGTTCCAGAAGAGCATGGAACATCAGAACATAAGTTCAAAGGTTTACCTAACAAGGGGAGACAGTAGACAATGAGAAAGAAGAGAGAAAACTGCAGTTAATCCTCAACTCTGGAATTAGGACCAAGGAATAAGAAAAAAATAATGCATGTCTTTGTCAAGCTTGACAATTAGGATTGGATCCAGAAGTTTAAATATCCCCTTACAACTCTATGGTTTTATGATTCTATCATTGTTTGAGCTTATCTTCTATGCAGACAAATTGGATTTAGCCTCCAGGCTACTTTATTAAAAATTACATGTCCTGAATAGGAATCAACAAAACTTGATGGCTAGTAACGAGGAACAGCTTGTTTAGTGGAGAAGAGACACAATGCGTAAGTGTAATAATCACAATTCATTTAACTTTCTGGTTTAAATGTATTTTATTATCTGAATTGAAATATATTCCCAAGAAACTTTTATTTCTAAATCAGCTGTCTTCCATCTAATTACAAAAAAATCTAGATCTTTAAAGATTATCAAATAAAGATCTAATTTATTAGTCCATTATTTTGACTGAGATATTCTGTTCATAATTAACAGTTAATAAGATGGAAAGTCAAAGAAGAAATAGAAAGTATAATTCAGTTGAAAATTTTTATATAGAAATTTTGTATAGACATACAATATACAGATCTATTCTTCAAAATTTGTTAAGTATTATGGATATAATTTGCACCTCTATAACTGTCTGGTTCGGTTCTGCAACCCAACAAGAAAAACACAGACTTCAGAGGATAATTAGAACTGCAGAAAAAATAATTGCTACCAACCTGCCTTCCATTGAGGACCTGTATACTGCACGAATCAAGAAGAGGGCTGTGAAAATATTTACAGACCCCTCGCATCCTGGATATAAACTGTTTCAACTCCTACCCTCAAAACGACGCTATAGAGCACTGCACACTAGAACAACTAGACACAAGAACAGTTTTTTCCCGAAGGCCATCACTCTGCTAAACAAATAATTCCATCAACACTGTCAAACTATTTACTGAATCTGCACTACTATTAATCTTCTCATAGTTCCCATCACCAATCTCTTTCCACTTATGACTGTGTGACTATAACTTGTTGCTGGCAATCCTTATGATTTATATAGATATACTGACCATAAATTGTGTTGTAAATGTTATACCTTGATGAACGTATCTTTTCTTTTATGTACACTGAGAGCATATGCACCAAGACAAATTCCTTGTGTGTCCAATCACACTTGGCCAATAAAAAATTCTATTCTATTCTATTCTATTCTATTCTATTCTATTCTATTCTATTCTATTCTATTCTATTCTATTCTATAAAATTATATTATTGTTAATACAACAATATTGCAAAACTTCCATATCCCTACGAGATCAGAACTGATTCATGTAATTGTTTAGTAGGAGTGAGGGAGATGTTATAGCATTTCTGGATTTAAAAGAATAAAGGTCATTGACCGTTTAGCTAGCTTTTCTGTATTAAAAACAATACTGCATAATAAAATCATTTTATTGCTTGACAATTACCGAAGTTCTATATTTGAATGTTTGGTTTTTGGTTTGGAATTTCTGAAACTTACCCAAAGATCTTTTTTTTAAAAAAATAAGGATAATATTTTAATTTAGGTTTTGAATTATAATCAAAAGTAATTATAAAATTCAATGTACAGTATATAGGTCCTAGTGAGTTTAATCCAGAGAAATTTAAAACAACTTAAGTATGTTTCATGAAACAACCACATAATAACATATGTGGATATCTGAGCCATATTTATTTATTTATTTATTTTATTTATTTTGTCACAACAGTATATATAAGCATAAGCATGAAAATAACTATATAATATATATGCATATATATAAGCATTAGTATGTAATAACTATATTAATTGGATATAATGAAAGGAAACAATAGGACAGGAACGGTAGGCATGTTTGTGCTCTTATGCACGCCCCTTATAGACCCCTTAGGAATGGGGTGAGGTCAATAGTAGACAGTTTTTGGTTAAAGCTTTGAGGATTTTGAGAAAAGACCACAGAGTCAGGTAGTGTGTTCCAAGCATTAACAACTCTGTTTCAGAAGTCATATTTTCTGCAATCAAGATTGAAGCGGTTAACATTAAGTTTAAATCTATTGTTTGCTCTTGTATTGTTGTGATTGAAGCTGAATTAGTCTTCAACAGGAAGGACATTGCAATAGATGATTCTATGAGTTAAACACAGGTCCTGGCGAAGGCAGCGGAGTTCTCAGTTTTCTAAACCCAAGATTTCAAGTCTGGGGACATAAGGTATTTTGTTGTATTCAGAGGAGTGGAGAACTTTTCTTGTAAAATATTTCTGGACATGTTCAATTGTATTGATGTCTGAAATGTGGTATGGGTTCCAGACAGGTGAGCTGTATTCAAGAATTGGTCTAGCAAATGTTTTATAAGCTCTGGTTAGTAGTGTAGTGTTTCTGGAGAAGAAACTACGTAAGATTAATAATGAAATGCTAATAAAATGTGTACATGTCACAAAGTCACAATAAAAATTAAAATGCTTTCACAAATGCAACCGTAAAGCTAAAGGAATAAACTGATGCAGTAATATCTAAAAATAAATGAATCCCCTGATACTGTGTAATCTAGAAGAGACAGTCAAAAATAGATGCTGTTTTTACTCATTTTAAAAAGTACAATTTTTAAGAAGATTGCTAAATATTATCAACATTGAATTTAACTGATTATATACTGTATGTGCAGACACCAATTCATATGGATACCCTTATAAAAAAATCTAGCTTGCCTATTTTTTAATTTCTAATGGCTGTAATTCTATTTTTTCCCAGATAAAATTATGTTTCATTTCTGCTTAGTGCTGACAATTTCATTAGTTCTACTGAATGGGGAATCCTTCAAATAATAATAAGAAACTTAAGCATACTTAGATTGAAACATTTAGTCACTGTCAGTTCTTAGTCTTCAGGCTACTTGTACTTCAAATATTTAATTTTATATAGATTTTAATAATAGTATTTCTGTTACATATATGGTTAGGAAGGAGAGGTTAAAAAGTCTTCCTCTTGTATATCCAGATTTCTAGTGGAGAGCTTTTGCTTATATGCTTTATATGGCTTTTGGGTTTGGTTATATGCTTTATATGACTATGTTTCTACAGGAATACAGAAATTTTACTCTCTATTTTTGTTCCAGTTGCTTCATTGTTATAAATATTTAAATTAACTTTATAAAAACACTAAACTTCACTTCAAAATATTATTTATTACTTTTAGATTTATACTCCACCTTTTATTTCGTGCAATCCAATGCAGCATATACAAATCTCCATTACTTCTATGTTCTGCATCAAAACAAACCTGTGTGATAAGTTGGGTCGAGATAATGACTCCCAATACCTCCTATTCAGCTTCATAAGTACTGAAGGCAGGAAATCCTATACCATTTCAGACAAATGGGTGTACAATCTCTTCTAAAAACCTCCTGTGTTTGAGCACCCACAACTTAGAAGGCAAGTCGTTCCACTGATTAATCTACAGTATATCCTGCATGAATGAGACATGGTTCCACAGTAAATATCTCCTGTAAATGCACAAAGTTTCTAATTTATTTGTGGAGAGAAATAATTTGGGTGGAGTTGTAAGAATGATATTCAGTGCCTAAAGATTGAAAAGGAAACTTGTGTGATATCAGAATACCATCTAATGTATTGCTTTTTTTAAAGTAAAGAAACAATTGCTTTTAAAAAGACCCTGATTAAACATTAACATAATTCAATGGACAGAAATTGATACAAAATGATTGAAAAATTTAGTGAGTATACATTATTCATTTAACTGGTTATACTATCTTAATTAGTTTCTGTTGATTTTTTTTAAAGACTTCTAAATAGAAAACAATAAAGTTAAGCTTCTGTATTTGAGAACATTTAAAATTAAATTAAATCTAACTACTTGCAAATTATATGTGAATTGCCAATTATTATTATTTGGGCTGAATATGAAAAAATACAAAACCCTTAATCAATTCTTCCAGCTTTGTTGTTTTACAATGCAATAGGTTTTTAGGAAGTAGATACATAAAATAGATCATTAGATCAGTCTAAGAACCTACCTTTGAATACATACCTGTTGAATATTCTCTTCCTGAAAGGGGCGTGGCCAGCGTTGCTGCGGGATGGTGATTCTCAGGGCTCCTTGAGGATCCTGAGGATCGCCGATATTCCAGCCATTTTGGGGATCCCTTTTTGGGATCATAGCCGTCCTGTAGAGACAGTGAAGAAAGAAGGCACAGATCGGCATGAACAGGGAAGTGACAAATTCCCTGGAGCGCCGACATCAGCCTCCGACCCGGTGGCATGGGAAGACAGCCATTGAGCTGTCACTATAGCAGGGGCAACTGTGCTAAAAGATTGGAGCAGGAGAGGTGACCAAACAGAGGATTTTTACTGGAAAAGTGATTTGCCACCATATAGGTAAGAAGAAAAATTACTAAGGCTTGAAAGAAATTTTTAATTTGAATCAGCGGCTAAACTGGCATGCGGAAGTACAAATAGAAGGAAAAAAAATGGAACTTGGAAATTAAAGCTCCAGAAAAACTTTTCATCTGAATTTTAATTTGACGGTGGAAGAGACTAAATATTAAAAGGAATAAAAAACTGAAAGAAAACATTGCTAACAAAAAAATTAAGTCAGGAAATGATAAATTTGGTGGACTAATAATGGATACTTTGTAGCTGAAACATTTGTGAACGGGAAAGAACCATTGCTGGAGGAAAGAAAGTATCAGAGGATCTAGACCAGCGTGGGAAAAAAGCATTGTTTGGACATCTGCTGTGAACTTGCAAAAGAAGGAGGGGAAGCAGAACTGATAAATACTTACTGGAATATTTTAAAGACATACTGAGTGGACTCTTCCAGAAATAAAGAAGAAAAGAAATATATCTGGGAGAGACTGAAAGAAAATGGTTAGAGGTAGGAGAAAAATCGACAAAAGAAAAGAAATTAAAGTAGTGATAGATTTGCTCCCTTATCTTTCTTTTTGTGTGTATGTGGGTTAATGCATGGAATGAGGGAAAACTAAAGTTGATGATCAAGAATCCAGCAGAGGAAATTTGGAATGGCATGGTTTATAACTGAAGATAATTAAATTTTAAGACGTAAAATGGGATAAAATTGAAATGTTAGTAAATGATGTATATTGTTGGAAGAAAATAATAAGTATTGAATTTTGAATAGAAATGTTAAGATAATAATTAGAGGAAAGTTATATTAATTGATTACATGATATAAATGGAATAAGATGAAGATAATGTTAAGGTTTAAAATACAGGAGAGGAGATTGGAAAAATATGTGTAATAAATAAGAGAATTGGGGATGTCTGGACATTAGAGAAATTGAAAATAGATACAGCAAGAGATAGAGATAAGGAGAGAGGTGGAAGGGATAAAAAGGGAGAGGGAAAGAAGAAAGGAAAGAGGAGGTGAGGTAAGGTGAGGGAGATAAGTGCACGAGAGAAGGTTAGATAGGGAGGAAGTAGGGTGGAGGAGGAGAAGGGAAAGGGAAGTAGGGAAGGAATAGGAGAAGAGGGGAGAAGAAAGGAGGAACGAAGAAAGGAGGGAAGGGAAGGTGGGTAAGAAAAGGTTGCTGTGAAAAGGAAATGGAGAAACGACAACCCTGAAAATATTCAAAGAATAAAAATTGAAATAGTAAAAAAAGAAAAGGAATGAAAGGGAATGAATATGAATAAAAATGGAGAAATTAGAAAATGAAGGGCAAAAAAATATGTAATTTAATAAAATAAGCAAAGAAATATTAGGAAAGGAATAAAAAGTTAGGGGGAAAAATATTTTGGCAAAAATTGTAATTAAGAAAAATATATTTGAATAGTTTGAACTGTATAAGATAAAGTCACTACTTTGTTTATGAATTGTGTTTGTGTGGAGGGGGGAAATAAAAAACTAATAAAAACTTGTATAAAAAAAAGAATATTCTCTTCCTACAGTTGCCAACACAATATTCATAAGGATCCCACAAACTGTAAAAAAAGTACTTGAACTGACAGTTGTAACAGTGAAAGTATATAGTCATTATAACAGTGTGAAACTTCAGTTCAGAGATTCAGTTCAAGGTTGATTTGATTTATTTCTTACCAAGCTGACTTTCTGAATTGAGTCAGACAATTGAATCAAATCTAATGTCTCCAAGCTAGTTTGGTGCTTCAGAAAAGTGCAAAAGCCACCCAAAGCTCTAAATTGTTTCAAATCATCAAATAGGACTGAACTGATGATCTAAATCAAGATGACAGTTGCAATTGGATCAGAACCAATCCTCACACTTCTATTATCATGATTAATGGTCGCTGATTGTTTTAGTCTCTATAATTTTATTTACTTCCTTTTAAAAACTATTCCTGTCATTGGTTACTGAATTAGGAATAGTGAACCTCATTGTTTAAATACATATAAGCAAAAATGTCCTTTTATCTGTCTTGAAACTTTAGGTTTGTTGGATGATGCCAACTTCCTTTTCTATTAATCTTAATCAAGTTTTCCAATAACAGCCTTTTTCCTAAGTTAAAAAATAAATAAGCATTTAACTTAAATTAAGAAGCTTGAAATCGGTATCCTGCAGAGCACTTTGTAACTGTAGTCTTCCCACTTTATTAATAAACATTTCCCAAAATAGAAGGTTAGAGGTAGTATGGTAGTTGTCCAATTAGATTGCATCTATGCCTGAACTCTTAAGGAGAAGTTGAACCAGTGTCTCTTTAAAGATTTCTGGCATCTCCCCTTCTCTCAAAGACACATTAGTTATAGCCCAGATCCAGATATTGCCCTTTTCTTCCCTGGCCATTTTAATTAGATAGATGGTATAAGTGTCTTGGAATAATGTGGCAGAGTTGAGACTGCAGCTTAGACTCTTCTTTTACTTGGGATTCAGATGTCCAAAAGCCTGTGATAACACCACAAGGTGTTGTGGTGTCATCTGAATATATTATCTTATTCAGCTTCCAATTCAGTGTGAATCCAAATAATTTTTCTGCAATATGCTTTACCAGTAGATCATAACTTATAATGGCTTGTTCTTTCAGCCCATCCTTTCCAAAAAGGATATGAAACTCTTAAAATAGCATAGTGACCAGCATTTAACACTATTCCAGTTTGGCTCACATTTCTCATTTAGCCACTTAGAGAAGACAGTAAAGTACTGTGAAGTGCTATATAAGTCTGAGTCCTATTGCTATTGCTATTAGTCCAAGATTTCTTTACTAGTAAATTTATACCAGTTGAGACAGCCAAGAGTATACATTATAAAGCTAGCAATTTCTTTTTAATCTCAAAATGTATTCCTTTAAAGTCATTTAAATATTGGAGCACCCTTGTAATTTTAATGCCTGCTATTTCTTTTTGAAAACAGCTCAAATGCTGTGATGTTTCTATACCTTCAAAGATCAAAATTGTTCCAGCCATTGTTATTCCCTGTGCACTGTATGGAAACAAAAGTTAAGAAGCAAGATAGAAAACTATTGATCCCTTGGAACCTGGATAATACCACATAATATCATCGACACCCAAGAAAACAAACCAAAGAATCATTGAACAAATTATCTTAGAATTTTCACTCGAGGCACAAATGATCAGCCTCAAATTTAGTTACTTTGAACACATTATGTCAGGCCTGTCAAACTGGCGGCCCATGGGCTGGATACGGCCCATTCAGGCTATGCCTATCCCGGCTTCGCAAAGGCAACAAAGATTGTGATACGTCACAATACAGCTTGCCATGCGATCAGGTTTGATATCCCAGTATTACCTGAAGATTCTAATACTGGGAAAGGTAGAAGGAAAGAGAAAAAGAGGATGACTGGCAACAAGGTTAAAAACTACTTCAGCTTTAATTGCAATAATACAAGAGCAACCAATAGATTTAAACTTAACGTTAACCACTTTAATCTAGATTGCAGAAAATATGACTTCTGTAACAGAATCATCAGTGCTTGGAACACATTTCCTGACTCTGTGGTCTCTTCCCATAATCCCATAATCCCAAAAGCTTTAACCAAAAACTTTCTACTATTGACCTCACCTCATTCCTAAGAGGACCATAAGGGGCGTGCATAAGAGCACAAACGTGCCTACCGTTTCTGTCCTATTGTTTTTCTTTTTCTTCTTATATATATATGCTTATCCTTCCTTATATTTCCTCATATATATGTTTATATACTGTATAATCTTTTTGTGTGATGCCTATATATATTGTTGTGACAAATAAATAAATAAAAATAAATAAAAAATAAAGGTGGCTGGATTCATCATTGGGAGACTTGAAAGAAGAGTTTAGGACTGAACTGTGGAGCTCTTGATGCTCTATGAACTTGATTGTTTGCTTGCAGATGTTTCATTCCCAACCAGGCAGCATCATCAGTGTGAATGAGTGTGAAGTTTGCTGTCTGTTTATATACAGTGGCTTTGCCTGCCAGTTTTGGTGGGATATGGTTTCCTTCTTGGTAATTCCTTATTACAGTATTAATTTTTGGTTGATTATTTGTCTCGTGTTAATCCTTCTGTATCTGAGTGTTGGCTGCTAGAGAAGATGTGCTCTAGTCTTTTTGTTTGTTCTTAATTTTTTAATTGTATCTTTTGAATAGTATGTAAATAAAATGTATTTTTATGTGAATAGAATAGAATAGAATAGAATAGAATAGAATAGAATAGAATAGAATAGAATAGAATAGAATAGAATAGAACAGGACAGGACAGGACAGGACAGGACAGGACAGGACAGAACAGAACAGAACAGAATAACAGAGTTAGAAGGAACCTTGAAGGTCTTCTAGTCCAACCTCCTGCTTAGGCTATACCATTTCAGACAAATGGCTATCCAATTTCATCTTAAAAACTTCCAGTGTTGGAGCATTCACAACTTCTGGGGTAAGTTGTTCCACTGATTAATTGTTCTGTCAGGAATTTTTTTCTTTGTTCTACGTTGGACTTGAACATCTCCAAGGTCCCTTCCAACTCTGTTATTCTAATATATTCTCTTTCCAGTCGTTTGGCTCTTTTCCAGTCCTCTGGCAGTTCCCCAGTGCTCCAGGATCTTTGAAAGATATAGTTCAATGGTTCTGAGATCACTTCTTCCAGTTCCTTCAGAACCTTGGTGTGTAATCCATCCGGTCCTGATGAATTGAACTCATCTAGGGTAGGCAGGTGCTCACTTACCATTTTCTTCCCTATTTTAACTTGTGTTCCTAATCTATTTTTTGTGGTGCTGTTTTTGATAGGTAGGACTGTTTTTTCCCTTTGTGTAAAGATGGATGCAAAAAAATGAGTTAAGCAGTTCTGCTTTCTCCCTGTTGCTTGTCACCTTCTTGCCAATTTCTCCCACCAATGGACCAATGGTTTCCTTGTCTTTGTTCATTTGTTTGAATCTCAAGCTTCCAGGAATTCTTTAGCATTTTTTGAATTTGATTGTTCTAAGATGCTAAATGTTTCCTAATTGAAACCTTGGTTGAGTCTGTCCATGTGAGATCAATGAGTTTCTTTGTGTCTTCTGATTGCTAGATATACTCTGCTTGTCTTCTGCCTATCTGTCCTACACAGTAACTGTTCCAGGACTTATTTCTATGTTGTAGATAATTTCTGTTTTTATTTCTGGGACTACTAGAATAGAACAGAATAAGAATATACAACAATCAAGCCTGGCTTTACTGATTTTTGCCATGGCATTAAAAATGTCCTCTGAACATTTTATTAAAGGTTATTAATAAAAAGGAAATATAATAAACCATAAATAAGAGCTGGGCTACTTGAAGCATCCTGTGGTTATGATGCTTATTCTATCTATGCAAGCATTTTTGTGTTGGTGATGTTAAGATGAGCTGTTGAAGAATGTTGCATGTAGGAATACTGTTTATATGAAAACTACCCTGTTGGACTTTTTTATAATTAAAAGTTTATATATTTTAAATGAATTATGACAATTTAGTGTAATTTAATATGTTTATTGTATTTCAGCTGTCTTTCACTTGAACTTTTCATAAAAGCTGTGAAATTAAAATAATTAATTCCTAAGTCTGTCCAGGAACAAGGAGAGGGCCTTGAACTCAGTGACCTAAGTGGCGTTTTCCAACTCTTATTTTATTTGTGTTAAATAATTCTCTTCTATGTGCTAATTATTACTCGCAAAATAAGTCTGATAGACAGAACTATCCATTTGTAATGTGATCATGTAGTAAATAATATGTCACATTTTAGTAAAATATCACACTCTATTTTTATTACTGTAACACACTTTAATAATATATAACGGTTATTTTATGAAGAAAAATATTAAACAAAATTAAGAGGCTTATGATTATGAGGATTTCCATGGAGACATTATAAAAATGAACTACATAGATTACATTCTAATCTTCTGGTTCAGAGATTATTTTTTAAGAATATGTTGTATTTCTTAAAAGATCAACAAGTTTACATTTAAATTATTTATGATTTTTTTTCAATTTTAGTTTGTGTTGCCTTTGCTGCCTCAAATACTCAGAGTTTCTTCTTCAAACTACATTCATATTTGGTATTTGGCCAGCATCTACGGGTGGTGCTAAACAGGGCTGTTTTTCCATCCTGAGACGACATTTCCAGAGGCAGTACTGGTTTTGAGTAAACCGGGAGGAAAAGATGATTCTCCTTCAGATCTGACTTACAAAAACAGATCACAAGCTGCAATTCGGTGAATTCCAGTGTGCTCTGGTGGTGCTGTGGTTAGAATGCAGTATTGCAGGCTGACTCTGCCCATTGTCAGGAGTTCAATCCTGACTAGCTCAAGGTTGACTCAGCCTTCCATCCTTCTGAAGTCATATGAAGACCCAGACTGTTGGGAGCAATATGGTAACTCTGTAAACTGCTTAGAGAGTGCTGTAAAGCACTATAAAGTGCCATATGTCTAAATTATATTGCTATTACACCAAAAATGTTTTTTTCTTATATGGGATTAGTGGTAAATGTGGTTGGGATAATGGGAAGAAAGTAAGTTTTTCTAAGAAATAGGCAGAAAGCTTTATACTTCAGTAGTAATAATTGTGATGAATGATAGAAAATAAGTGCATTTTTATCCAAGAAGCTGAACTATAAGTGAAAAGAGGAATTACGTCCAGGTTACATATTTAATCTTTTTCCTTAAGAGGGGAAGTAAGTAAGTATTGCTATATGTAATTTCACCTAAACCTTTCAAAAAATGTAAAGACAATTGTTATGTATCTAATTTGTAAAACAAAAAGAAAAGATGGACTTCTAAACTGCACAACTTAAAGGTGTTAGAAGTCTTGAAATGTTTTTTTTAATGGCATTTATAAAGAAATTTGGACATTATGCAAAAAATGAGGTTTTCCTACAGAGGTTTACCTCAGTTCTGTACCCTAGTTTAGATAGTTACATCATGAACTATATTTAGAAAGTCTCCCATGTAACCATGGAAACAGCTTCTTAGGCAGCTGCATTAATTCATTCAAGATAAGCTAAGGATATAGGAATACTTTCAAGTGTGTATAGAATCATTTTCCCCATTGTCAATACTGGAACAATTATATGTGGACAGTTTCTAGTACATTTTTCTGCATTTATGTTAATGTCCATGTCAGAAAGGAAAAAAATATTGACATTTTACTCTCCCCCCAGTATATCTTGACAACAGCTGGTATATGCTGTTAATCATCAATTTGGGGTTGGTTGTGAATAGCAGGTGGTGAATGTTGATAATATCCATTAGTGACATTTATGAGAAGATGTACAATGCGGTCACATAGATCCAGAGGAAATAGCACTTGTTCTAATGGCATCAGTTGAGTCTGATTTGTTCCAAAGCAATTGGTCTTGAAGATGACTACGTTTATTTGGGTATTTATATATTTACTGTGAGATTGTCCTAAAACTGTAAGCCAGTGAAAGTAGAATAATTAAAAGTTAAGAAGACTGCTTAGGAAAATGGAAAGGCTATGAAATGTTATGGAAGTTTATAATAGCAGATCGATTGGTTATAGCCCCACGGCTGTGGATAAAATAGAACACATGAAGCCCCAGTACAGTTCATGTCTCTTAATTCAGGTGAAGAAAGAATAGTTTACAAATCCTTTGATTTTACAGTTTAGTCCTACTGCATAACAAATGTCCAAAACTCCTGAATAACTACACTGTATAATATTGTAACACGTTTGGATGATTCTACATGGTTTTTAAAAATAAACATCTAAAGAGTATCACTAAGATGAGTTATACTTATCTGTGTGAATTCTTGAATAAAGAGTTGCAATTTCCTATATCTCAAATAAATGGCTACAGAAATACTAAAAATTGTTTTTATGATATTGCTATGAGATTTATTTAACTAAAGGTTTTCTTATACATCTACTGGATACTTCAGAAAATGCTTAAAGAGGGTTAGTTGTTATCCACATTGCATTGGAAACGTAAAATGAGGGAGGCAAGATTTAGTTAAATGATATGGACTTTTCTTAAATTAATATCCTTACATTTGTTAATGTAGTTTTACATCAATATTGTTTAAACTTTTGAATAATATACCAAAAAACTTGGAACTTATCACAATATGAAGAATTATGGCTTTACAGAGCAGAGGATATAGCAAAAGCTATTACACTGCAATGTTGAAAAAAAAACCCCAGCACAATCTATGATTTGGTTTATTGATATGTGTTCATGCTCAGCTTATGATGTAGTTTTCTACTGATTTAATTGAAGAACTGATTAATATTAATGTACCTTTTCCAAGATTCCTTTATCCTGTTTCTATGAATATGCAGCAGACAACATGTATGTTGTGGAGGAACTGACACCTCCTCCCTTGAGAATGGAAAAACCTCCCTTTAGTCTGCAGTCCTTCTCCTTTTGGGGGTGGGGGCGGGTTAATCCCATATCATTTCAGGAAATCTGTTGAACAGATTTCAACAGGAAGCACAAGAAGTAAGCGTCTTTGGTAAATTGAATTTGATGCAAACATCTAAAAGATAGAAAGATAGATAAGATTTCATTCATTCATTCATTCATTCATTCATTCATTCATTCTCAGTTTCCAAGCAACTCTAGCAGCTTACATTTTAAAACTAAGAAGCAATAAAATAGAGATACAGAGCATATGCATCAAGCTTAATCCCTCCAAGACGGAGTGGCTGTGGATGCCGGCATCCCGATTCAGTCAACTGCAGCCGCGGTTGACTGTTGGAGGCGAGTTACTGGCCCCAAAGGACAGGGTGCGCAACTTAGGTGTCCTCCTGGATGATCGGCTGTCGTTTGAAGATCATTTGACGGCCGTCTCCAGGAGGGCCTTCCACCAGGTCCGCCTGGTTCGGCAGTTGCGCCCCTTCCTTGATCGGGATGCCTTGTGCACAGTCACTCATGCGCTCGTTACCTCTCGCTTGGATTATTGTAATGCTCTCTACATGGGGCTCCCCTGAAGTGCACTCGGAGGCTTCAGTTGGTCAGAATGCAGCTGCGCGGTGATAGAGGGAGCTACGCGTAGCTCCCATGTAACACCGCTCCTGCGCAGACTGCACTGGCTACCTGTGGCCTTTCGAGTGCACTTTAAGGTGTTGGTTACGACCTTTAAAGCGCTCCATGGCTTAGGGCCTGGGTACCTACGGGACCGTCTGCTGTTACCACATGCCTCCCACCGACCGTAAGCTCTCACAGAGGGACTTCTCAGGGTGCCGTCCGCCAAACAATGTCGGCTGGCGGCCCCAGGGAAGGGCCTTCTCTGTGGGGCTCCACACTCTGGAACGAGCTTCCCCAGGTTTCGCCAAATACCTGACCTTGGACTTTTCGCCGTGAACTGAAGACACACCTTTTTATCCAGCGGGCTGGCTTAAATTGAATTTTAAATGTCAAATTTTATTAATTTTAAATGGGGTTTTTTAGTGTATGGTAAATTTTTAAATTGTCAGGCTAATTTAAATAAGTTTTTTAAATTGCATTTTAATTGTATTTTGTATTGTTTGTTTTATTCTGCCTGTACACCGCCTTGAGTCCTTCGGGAGAAGGGCGGTATAAAAATCAAATAAATAAATAAATAATAAATAAAGAAGAAACCCTCTCAAATGAGCAAACAAAACATCATACAGGGTTTCAATAATCACATTACCCTAAGGCCTAAGAGAATAGCAAATTTCGCAATGGCTTTCTAATCATTATCATTGATGCTGAGGGTTGGGGAGCTGCCGCATCAGAGGGCAGGCACGAAGACAGAGAAGGAAAGCCTATTAAGATGCAATAGATGGCTTTTGAATACAGATCCATCCATAATAAATCTTTCCTCATTCACAACTCGGTGCATTTTATAAAGTTTGCATTCAGAGGCATTTATGAATAAGGGCCATGAATATTATTTGGCATTTGATACCATGTATAGCAAAATTAAATACTCAGCAATCATCTTTGGATTCACTAACTGTCCAGTGATATATTTTTAAGATTGTTAAAATGTTTTCAACGTTCTGGACAATATATTTTGGTGTACTTGAATGATATATTGATCTTTTTGGAAGAGTCACCTCTTTATATATTCATGTCATTTCGTCGTGAGCTAAAAACATATTTATTCATTCAAGCAGGACTGGCATAAATAGTTGATTTTAAATTGGGGTTTTAGTAATATTTTAAATTTTTAAATCTTTTAAATTACCAGCCGTTTAGTAATAGTTTATTTTAATTTCTTTTAATTGTATATATTTTGTATTTTATTCCGGCTGTACACCGCCCTGAGTCCTTCGGGAGAAGGGCGGTATAAAAATTTAATAAAATAAATAAAATAAAATAAAAATAAATAAATAAAATAAATAAATAAAAATAAAAATGTCAGAAATATTTTAGAATGACTCCACAAACTTGGAAAAATATGCTTGACTTCTTTCCTTTCTCTCTCTCTCATGGTTTTTGTGCCGTTTTTAGACCTTGATGTGTTCACTTATAATCCTCCCATGTTTTATTTCTTCTTCTTTAATTTTAATTTAAACCGAAGCAAAATATTTATTTTTTAAAACCTCTTCAATTGAATCCCATCAACCAAAGCTCACACAGTATTTTTGACAAGAAACATTGCAAATACTCCCACTAAAATCCATGGATAAACAATGTAATCACTCTTATAGATTTCTTCCTTTCAATAATATAATTTGGGAGAGAGATTCGTTCTGTTGATTAACAGTTGTGAGCCAGAAATTCTTTCTGATTTACCACAAATCACCAAGAGCTCTACTAGTAGATCCTTATGCCTATTCTTGCCAAACTGACAGAATGTGCTCAGAGAAGGTAGTGTGCATAATTGAATAAGTATGCTAACAGTTAAGATATGATGAACATCAAAAAGGAAAGGAACTTCTTTTTAATTAAACCCAAGGGAGAGCTGACAGAAATTGGAAGTGCCCAGTTCAGGAACACATGTCCCTAGAGAATTATTATGATGATGTTCTTGATAGTCCAAATGGGCAAATAGTCAAAAACAGTCAAAATGTGCAAATTCATCCATCAGGAATATTTGGATAGAGATCATATAGCATTATTTTGTGCTAATTCTAAATGATTACAAGCCAAGATAAAGCTTATAGATATAGTGGGCACAAAAAGCAAGAAAAGAAATGATAGCATGTCCAAGAAGATAGAAATATTTTAAAAAGATGCTTGCATAAAATCTCTGTGGATATTCAACTATGAAACGTGCTCCTATATAGTGACACAAACAAACTGAATATTTTAGGATTAGCAGATGCATGGAGATTATAAATATTGGTTATTTATTATGGTCAGAAGCTATTTGATTGTCAGGACCAGATCCATGGGTGGAAGGTAATCCTACCGTATTTCAATTGCATTATCAAAAATAAACATTGCATATTTAAAAACAGCAGTCCGGTTCTGCAATACCTCATTTCATATCTTATTTGATAGTAGAAGGATTGATTGGATGCTTATGGTCTATATATATGTACACATGTATGTATGTGTGCATGTATAATAGATACGTTTTATATAAATCTAAATTACTATTTGCAATGTTGCATAAATAATATATTACATTCATTTTTCTATCATAACTGTACACTTATATTTATTTTTATTTATTTATTTATTTTATTTTTTATTTTGTCACAACAGTATACACAAGCATCAACATAAATCAGCAAAATATCATATAAGCATATATATGAGCAAAAGTATGTAATAATTGTATTAATTTGATATAATGAAAGGAGACATTAGGACAGGAACAGTAGGCACTTTTGTGCTCTTATGCACGTCCCTTATAGTCCTCTTAGGAATGGGGTGAGGTCAATGGTAGACAGTATTTGGTTAAAGCTTTTGGGAATTTGAGAAGAGACCACAGAGTCAGGCAGTGTGTTCCAAGCGTTAACAACTCTGTTACAAAAATCATATTTTCTGCAATCAAGATTGAAGCGGTTAAAATTAAGTTTGAATCTATTTTTTGCTCTTGTATTATTGCAATTGAAGCTGAAGTAGTCTAACAGGAAGGACATTGCAATAGATGATTCTGAGTCCTTCGGGAGAAGGGCGGTATACAAATATAATAAATAAATAAATAAATTCTGTGTGTTAAACACAGGTCTTGTCGAAGGCGGCGTAGTTCTAAGTTTTCTAAACCTATGATTTCAAGTCTGGTGGCATAAGGTATTTTGTTATATTCAGAGGAGTGGAGAACTCTTCTTGTAAAATATTTCTGCACACGTTCAATTGTATTGATGTCAGAAATGTGGTTATGGGTTCCAGACAGTCGAGCTGTATTCAAGAATTGGTCTAGCAAATGTTTTGTATGCTCTGGTTAGTAGTATAGAGTTTTTGGAAAAGAAGCTACGCAAAATTAGGTTTAGAACTCTTAGAGCCTTTTTTTGCTATGTAGTTGCTGTGGACTTTGGCACTTAGGTCATTTGATATGTAAACTCCAAGGTCTTTAACAGGGTGGGGGTCGTCTGTAAGGTAATGTCCATCATGCTTGTACTTAGTGTTTGGGTTCTTTTTTCCGATATGTAAGACTGAGCTTTTGCTGGTTGAGATTTGGAGTTGCCAAGTTTTAGACCAAGTTTTATAAGTGGACTGCTTTCTGATTTATAGCTGTTAATAAAGTTTAATAATTACAATTATTAATATAATAATTATATCCACAGATAGCTCTAGACTATTGGCTAAACTGTCTTAATGTTTTAGGTAAAAGATAGCATAGCATAGCATGATTTACTGAATGTAGTTCAGGTTATCCAGAAAGTATAAATTGCAAGTTACCAGACTGCAGCTGAAATAATAGACACCAGTGATCACTGTTCCATGTATTTTAGATTGATATTTAAGGCCTCTAGGGAGCTCAGATTTGTATAACTCATTTTCCAGTATTCTATCTGCCATGGGAATATTTTGCCATCAATTATAAATTGTTTATGATCATACAGAATACAATAATCTCAGCATAATCATCATAGTTTAGATAATCATGTACAGATAACTAGATAGATATATTGATAGGTAGATAAACGGACAGATATGTTGTCAAGTTGATGCTGACTCTTAGTAAATATAAGGAAGGTTTTTCTTTATCAAGATCTGTCCCTAACCTATTCCTTCAGATCTTCCAGTTGCCACAATACACCAGTTGCCACAATAACTAAGCCCATCCACCTTACTCTTTTTCTCTTTTATTATACTACTTACAGCATTAGAATCTTTTCTAGAGAGCTAGATGTTCAGATATGTCCAAAGTAGGAAAATCTGAGCTTGGCAATTTGTGCCTTGAGAGAATCTCTGGATTGATTTGTTCAATTATATCTGCTTTCTTTGTTGTCCATGATATTAACAGGAATTTTATCCAAAATTAAATTTCAAAAGCGTCAGTACTTTTTCTGTTCTGCTTCTTCAAACTGCAACTTCCACTTCCATAGAATGTCACAAGGAAAGTTGCTTCTTGCAATGTTCTGATCTTGTAATGATGGACACATCATAGCATCTAATATTTTTTCCAAGCTTCCATAGTTACTCTATTAAATGCTAGTTTGTGGCAGGGGTGAAATCTAAAATTTTTCCCTACTGGTTCTGTGGGTGTGGCTTAATTGGTGGGCGTGATTTGGTCAGATGACTGGGTGGGTGTGGCCAATAACAATAAATAATAAATAAATAATAAAAATAATAAACAAAGTATACAGAACAATAAGAGGTACCAAAAACCAACTTTCACACTTTACACACACACAACACAACACAACTGACTCACACACAATGTAAAACCAGCTGCACTTCACCCAAAATGGCCCCTGCAACAAGCAGGAACCTCACACAGCCAAAAAAAGCTCAAAAACCAACTTTCACACTTTACACACACACAACACAACAAACTGACTCACACACAATGTAAAACCAGCTGCACTTCACTCAAAATGGCCCCTGCAACATGCAGGAACCTCACACAGCCACAAAAAGCTCAAAAACCAACTTTCACACTTTACACACACACACCCCACAACACAACTCACACTCACATATACACACACACACACACACACACAAAGCCACATACAGCTTTGTGAGATTTTGTGTATTTATATAGTTAGAGTGAAACACTGCAGAAACACACCAAATCTCACCTGCACAAATATTTTAATTTATTATTTTATTTTATTTATATTTTTTAGATCAGGGGTTTCCAACTTTACTAACTTTAAGGTTTGTGGACTTCAATTCCCAGAGTTCCTCAGCCAGCAAAGCAGGCAGATTGAGTTGCTCACTGAGGAAATGGATTGCAGGCAGGCAGATTCAGTTGCTAGCTGATGCAACTGATGTAAAGCATGGCTTTGCGAGCCCGAAAGGAGTAGCAATAAGGCAAGTGGGGACGGGGCATTGGGTGGGCATGGGTGGGGACTGTTGTAAGAGGTTGTTAAAAATGATTTTAAAAGCCTGTGATGATGAGGCAACTCATCTGGGATCAATAGAGGAAAAAAAGATTTTAAAAGGCTCCTCTGACAATCCCAGCTGAAGTTCCCTCATCGCAGCCCAGTACCTCTTAAAATAATTGTTTTAACAAGCTCTTCAGCTGAAGAGCTTGTAGAAAACATGTTTTTTAATGTTCTGGTGATGTTTTTTAAGGTTCAGCCGAAGAGGTTGTTAAAAAAAAAAAGAGTTTAAAGGGTTCAGATGATCCCAGCCGAGCCGCGGGATCATCAAAGGCTTTTTTTTTACTTTTAAAGGCATGTTTTCAGCTGAAGAAAAACTGCTTTTAAAAATTAAAAAAAAACCTCTGATGATGGCACGGCTCAGCAGGGGCATGGGGCAGGGGCAGGGATTTTTGCTACTGGTTCTCCGAACCACCAGCCACCATCGCTACTGGATTGGGCGAGCCGGTCCGAACCGGGAGCATTTCACCCCTGGTTTGTGGTCTATTTCTTGACTGCATGCTCTTTTACTATTAATGGTTGATCCTAAAAGATAAAGAAGCTATCCATCACTTAAATGGCATCATTATCAGGCAATAATGTTTCATGTTCTTCAGGCATTTCCTAAGGTCAGCTAGAACATCTGGCATTTTTTTTCCATGCAGAGCTGTAATCTTCATTGGATGATCTTAAGCATTATTTTGCTGTTGTGTGAAATGAAGGATATTATTTGATTTCTATTATTTAAATTTCTTCCTTTTTTTTGTATTGGAATGTTGATTGCTGATACATTTTCTTTCTTACTGTTTCTAACTTTGGCATCCCAATTTCCAATAGAACAGAATAACAGAGTTGGAAGGGACCTTGGAGTCTTCTAGACCAACCCCCTGCTCAGGCAGGAAACCCTATACCATTTCAGACAAATGGTTGTCTGATCACTTCTTAAAAACTTCCAGTGTTAGAGAATTCACAACTTCTGGAAGCAAGTTGTTCCACTGGTTAATTGTTCTAATTGTTAGAAAATTTCCTGACAATCACGTAGCACATCTTGCTTGCATATTCTGTCAATTTCAAATTGAACTTGATGATAAAACTCATCAAAATTTTCTTGTTCTGTATCAATGATTGCTACGTAAATCTGAATGATTGTCATAATATAGGTTTATCCATGAAGCCTAATTGATATTTTTCAGTCCTCACTATAGCCAATTGAAGTTTTTGCTATTTCATTCCTAACTATAAAAGCAATACCACTTTGTCTTTATTTTTCATATCCTGTGTAATAAACACTGATCTGATTGAACATAAAAAAATCCCATCTCAACTCACCAATCTCTAAGATGTCAATTCGTAATAATTTAAGTCATCTTTCATTGTACTAAGGTTTACTATGTTCATGCTTCTTATGTTCTGGGTTCTGGACTCCCATTGTGAGTCTGTCTTTGCAGATTTGGATTGTCTTTTTCCCTATGGCAGCATTGACAACTAGATGTCCCGATAGCCACATCATAAATACCAGTAGTAGTCCAAAAGATTCTCAGCTCTTCTTCATTAGCATATTAAGTGCCATCTTACATGAGGGGCCTATTATCCATCACTATATTATGAATAATTTTATATTTTCCATCCCTGCAATCTTCCTGGGAGAAGAACAGGAGTGATTTATTATTGCCTTCTTCCATGCAATAATTATTGATGTTTTTGCCATTGTCACTATAGTGACCTACTACCTACAACATCTTCCTACATTATTGCTGCTCAATATAAGTACCTGCTTGCTTGAGCTGGGCAACTGGAATGACCTTCATTCCTTGGTTGATTCTATCAGTGGAGATATTCCCAACATTTTGTCATTGGCTATGGCCCTGAAACACTAGTTGTGTTTCTTGGAGCAGTCACTTTGGAGCCAAGTCCATAGTTCTTTTAAATAATATAATGTTAGATGTTAAACAGCTTTAGTATTCTAGTTTAATCTGATTTTGAAAGGTAATGGAAGAAATTTGTTATCATAATGTCCCTGGAATATGAATCATTCTCAGTGGAAGAAGAGGACCAGTTGAAATATCAGAAAGATTTGATTTGGAGAGGCCATTTGTGGGGGAGTATCAGACTCTATTGGTATTACTTTTGCCCCTAGAATCTCGGAGCTTGGGCCAGAGTCTCAGCCACTCATTCCACGGGAAAGCCATTGCTACCATGGGGAAACCTGGAATGAGGAAAGATGCCAGATATCATGATGAGATGGTTTAACCAATTATTGTTCTTGAGTAGCCCAGCTCTTACAAAGTTGATCCAATCTATAGATTCTGAGTTAAATGTTGAAACTTAACTTTTGGAACGGTTGGTCTTAGCTCTACTGCTTTTAATTTCCAAGACATGTTAGTCTTTTTGAAAGCTTTGATCTTGTGCTTGATAGTTGACAATGACCTTTCATTAGAAAAAAATTAATCAGGGTTTACTTAACAAAAGAAAACTTAACATGCAATTGGAAAACAGTCTAGGATAGATTATTACTGTACAAATCATAGAACTTCCAAGTAGATTCTATTTCTTTTGAAGGCATGTCTTTTTAATATGGATAGTCTACTCATAGTATCTCCCTTTCACCTGGATTGAATTTCATTATTGTTTGGTCACATCCACTGATGATATGATTTGTGATAGATAGAGAAGGAATATTAAAGCTAAGAATTCTGCTTTATAATTACATGAAAATTATTCCAGAATTTTAAGGATTATGTTTTTATATAGTCCCCTGCCTTGGCACTGGACATCTCCAGAAACTTGATGGAGTCAAATGATAATACATTTTTGTAGGGAAAAAAACAGTTATAAGTGAATTTCTCTTTCTGATTGGTATTTAAAGTATGCAGATTTGCATTTGCATCCCATGTAAAATTGGGTACCATATTTTGGAATTTAGTCAAGGTAACTACAGTTCCCTTTCAGCCTGCAGAAACTAAAACTGTGGATTATTTCCCATTTTTATAATGTGCATTAAAATTTGTTTTTAATCATGCAAGCCAGAGAAAATGTATTTACATTTTATATATTCACTGTGGCATTTAAAAAACCCATAGGAAATGAGAAGAGAATATTTGAGAAAGACCGCTTGCATACTGTGTCAAATTTTTAATTGGCTGTTTATGTTGCCTATGTTCATACAGTTTTTATTATTTTCTCCATTTATTGGCATTCAGCAGAACAGACTTTTTAAATGCATAATTTATTTGCATGCACACAAAAACATTCTTTTGTTCATACTATGTTTACTGGGTATTTTATTAGTTATGATTAATCAATCACAGAATCAGAATTATGGAGTTTAGAGACTGACAGGATTATTAAATCCAAACCACTGCAATCTGCAGTAAAACCAACAAAATCATCCTCAAGAGATGGTTGTACAGGCTCTTGTTTCACCTTCAGAGATGAAGAACCCTTCTCTCCATAGATCGAGTATCCACTATTGTACAGAGTTTCCTGACAGAAAGATTTTTCTTATATTTGAAATCTAAGTAGCTCAATTTATAGCTGTTGCTTCTGCTCCTAATCTTTTTTTTATATATCCCTTAATATGAATATCATATATTCTCCCAGAACTCTTTTCTCCAATCTGAACATCCTAAATTTCTTTAGCCTATCCTCAAGTCCCCCTATTATCTTTGTCATCCTAATCTGAATCAGAGGTGGGTTTCAGCAGGTTCTGACCAGTTCTGGAGAGCGGGTAGCAGAAGTTATGAGTAGTTCGGAAAACCGGTAGTAAAAATTCTGACTGGCCCCGCCCCAATCTATTCTCAGCCTCCCGAGTCCCAGCTGATTGGGTGGAAATGGGGATTTTACAGTATCCTTCCCCTGGAATGGGGTGGGAAGGGAGATTTTACAGTATCCTTCCCCTGCCACACCCACCAAGCCATGCCATGCCCACTAAGCCACACCCACAGAACCAGTAGTATAAAATTTTTGAAGCCCACCACTGATCTGAATGTTTTCTAACATGATGACATTGTTCTGAAAATGTGGTGGCAGAATCATGCACAGAATAAGTAGGCATTTTAATTTCTAAAAATGTAGGTTTTTTTTAAAAAAAGAAACCTTTAAAAAAAAAAGGCTCTCCTTTTTTCCTTTACAGGTAATATGTACTTAATGTTTTTCCAGGTCTACAAGTGATTTTTTTTGAAAAACAACATTCCAACAGTCCAATGTCCTTTCTTAACATTTTCTGTTTCCTTTAAAGTGTTTCATTTGTCAAGATGTTATTACTAATATGGTCCTTAAATTGCCTTATTGCACCTTAACTGAGGTACATCTATTATTGTGCTTTTGTGTTTCCTTGCATACACATGTGGTTTTATTTGTGAGTTATAGAACCCTTCCTCGTTGCCTGTGCTGTGTCATGGCTCAGTACTTGATAATTCTTCAAGCGAAATGACAGAGGGCAGTAACTTTATACTGATGCATGCTGAACAGAGACTTCAGATACATTTGCCACTTGTAGATCTTTCCCTTCTGTGTTGTGAAATTCAAACACCATTGCTAATCACGAAAAGCTCAAACCTAGCATGCCTGTCTTTGAAGTACATCGCATAAATTCAGTGTGAGATCAAATGGAACTACTTTTTTTCTTGAAAAGCATAGAGAAAACTGAAATAAAGATCATTATCAAGCAGCAAAAAAGTTATTCTATCCTCAGTAAAATAATAAATAACTGAAATATATTGGGGTGGTAGATGAAAAATTGGAAATAAGTGGCTAATAAATACAAACATAAATATTGTATTCATCAAAAGCAAAACCTATTTTATTTTAATGCTATATATAATGTTTAGAAAGACACATAGACACACGTGAAATTTAAAGTTAGTTACGTGCCACTAAAACAGATGTACAGATGAATGCTTGCCATCCGATCGGTCGCAGACGGTGTTGACAGGGGGGCAGAGGTCGGCTCCGAGACACCTCACTTGTGGGGTGCCGCAGGGGTCGATCCTCTCGCCCCTTCTGTTCAACATCTATATGAAGCCGCTGGGTGAGATCATCAGTGGCTTCGGTGTGAGGTACCAGCTGTACGCTGATGACACCCAGCTGTACTTTTCCACACCGGGCCACCCCAACGAAGCTATCGAAGTGTTGTCCCGGTGCTTGGAAGCCGTACGGGTCTGGATGGGGAGAAACAGGCTCAGGCTCAATCCCTCCAAGACAGAGTGGCTGTGGATGCCGGCATCTCGGTACAGTCAGCTGAGTCCTCGGCTGACTGTCGGGGGCGAGTCATTGGCCCCGATGGAACGGGTGCGCAACCTGGGCGTCCTCCTGGATGAACGGCTGTCTTTTGAAGATCACTTGACGGCCGTCTCCAGGAGAGCTTTTTACCAGGTTCGCCTGGTGCGCCAGTTGCGCCCCTTTCTAGACCGGGATGCCCTATGCACGGTCACTCACGCCTCGTGACGTCTCGCCTGGATTACTGCAATGCTCTCTACATGGGGCTCCCTTGAAGGGCATCCGGAGGCTTCAGTTAGTCAGAATGCAGCTGCGCGGGTGATAGAGGAGCCCTCGTGGCTCCCGTGTGACACCTATCCTGCGCAGACTGCACTGGCTGCCTGTGGCCTTCCGGTGCGCTTCAAGGTTTTGGTGAACATCTTCAAAGCGCTCCATGGCATAGGGCGGGTTACTTACGGGACCGCCTACTGCTACCGGATACCTCTCACCGACCCGTGCGCTCTCACAGAGGGACTCCTCAGGGTGCCGTCAGCGAGACAGTGTCGTTTGGCGACACCCAGGGAAGGGCCTTCTCTGTGGGGCTCCCACCTCTGGAACGAACTCCCCAGGACTTCGTCAACTTCCGGACCTCCGAACCTTCCGTCATGAGCTTAAAACACATTTATTCATCTGCGAGGACTGGATTAGTTTTAAATTGTGGTTTTTTAAGGGGTTTTAAATGGGTTTTTAATGGGTTTTTAATGGGTTTTATTATTTGCTAAATTTTAATTGCGGCCAAATTGAATAAGTTTTTTAGTGGTATTTTAATAGTATTTATTTTGTAATAGTACTGTTTATTTTATCTGCCTGTAAACCGCCCTGAGTCCTTCGGGAGAAGGGCGGTATAAAAATTTAAATAATAAATAAATAAATAAATAAATCTTGACCTGCCTTTAGAAATAATTTGTAGATCTGCCAAGGATATTTTCAGTAATCCTAATGACCTTATCTATTTTCCTTTTCTGCTTTCTTTGATCTTGCTTTCCTAAATTATTAGAAAATAGTTTTCTGATTGATATGACAATCTGGGACTGGAATATGTTTAAATGTTACAGTCATGTATGTACAATGTGTAATGTGTTATGCTACCTTTTTTGTGTTGGAATTTTTTTCACAAGGCTGGATGGCTTCCCTCAGAGCTGTAGAAACTGTCTCATCTCTACTGCGAATTGCTCTTAGCTTCCCCTTCCTTCCCCACCCCCACTTTATTAGCAAGAGTGACTTGCTTTCATTGGTATTACTTTCATGGCCTTTGGAACTACTGAAGTTCAATACATCAAGATGCTAATGTCCACATAGGAAAACTTTTAATATTTTGCTAATATTTTGTAAATGTCTTATTGTGTCTTAAATAGTTGTGTACCATCAGACTTAGGTTAATTGAGATTTCACACTGGTGAGTCTGTCTTTTTGGCATTACTATGCAGAATTCTTTACCTTTAGATAATGGCTGGGGCATCCTCCTAGATTACAACCTTGCTCAGTTTGTTTCTATACACTGCAATGTTTTGATCGAAAGAATTATAAGGCTGGAAGGAACCTTGGAGGTCTTCTAATCCAACCCCTGTCTAAGTCAGGAGTCTTCATATCATCTTGGATAAATGGTTGTCCAATCTTTTCTTGAAAACCTCAGTGTGATGGAACACCCACAACTCTATGAGGCAAGCTTTTCCATTTCTTAATAGTTCTTACTATCAGGAAATTCATTCCCCAGTTGGATCTCTCTCTGATGAGCTTCTATCTAATGCTACTTGTCCTATCCTCAGGTGCTATGGCAAATGCCCTCTCCCTCTGGCAAACCTTCAAGTATAAGAAAACTGCTCTCAAGTCATCCCCCAGTCTTCTGTTCATTAAGCTAAATATGCCTAGTTCCTTTAATATTTCTTCACAGGATTTAGCCTCCAGATGCCTTATCATCTTTGTTCTTCTTTGTACTTTTTCTAGGACCTCAGCATCCATTTTGTATTATGGTAAACGGAACTGGATTTGAAATATATTCTTAGTGCAGTATAGTGAGAAGTATCACTTCCCTTGATCTTGTTGCTGTTGATGTAGCCTAGGACTGTGTTGGCTTTTTTGACAGCTCCAGCAACCTGCTGATTCATACTTAAGCAGTGGTCCATGAGGACACCTAGATCCCTCTCACATGTACTACTGTTGAACAATGACTATCCTTCTAGGAAAAAAATGCAGAACTTGGGTGCCTAGTCAAAAAAGGAATTAGCCTAGGGTCTCTATGTAGTCATATAGAGACTACAACCCTCTTGAATTCCTTTGACCCTTACCTTATGCCAAGCTAGTGTTAGCCATCAGTTGAATAGATTCCTGTGCATAAGCATGACTAGTAATAAATCAGTTTAATTAGAACTTCACATGTGGTCCTTACCTTTTGCATCTGACAATCCCGTACCTGAGCATCTGCTTTTCCTGCCTAAAGCAGGATCTTACATTTCTTGACATTGAACTGCCTTTTGCTGGATAAGGGCCAATGCCCAAGTCTATCAAAATCTTTCTGAAGATCTTGAACCTGTCTTCCAAACTATTAGCAATTCTCCCCAGCTTTGTGTCATCCAAAAAAAGATTCAGTATGCTTCTTATTCTTAAGATCTGCATCTTGAGTTAGTATGTTTTTTATTTCTTTTCTTCCCAATTTTCTCTACTATTGTTCAGAATGAAACACACACATATATTAACATGTATATATTAACTTTTTTTCTCCCTATTGTTATAGGCTGCTTTAGCCAGTACCCAGCTGCCTCATGCATACTTCAAACAAATGGCTACTGAAAACATGTTAACTCAATTAGATTATCATCAAATTGTGCTTGGGACTTTAAAAGTAAATATTTGGTGTGTGTTCATCTCTGCAGTACATAACTCCTTTAGAATCATGTTTTTGAAAATATTTTTAAAGCAAATATAAGTTTCATTAGAGGATGGAAAAATAAATTGGTAAGGTGACAGAATCTATGATTTGATGGAAGCTCAATTATAAATGGATAACATAATATAACAAGTGCACATGAAATCCTATTAAGGTCTGAAAATCCAATATCTCATCTCTATGACTTTTAATTGATCTTTACACATATTGTCACAGCAGTCAAATATTTGAGATGATTCCTGTACACATAAACAAATGTAAGCACATTAACCTGGTTAATAATTTTAACAAGCAATTTGTATTCCCCATTAGACTGTCTTATATTTTGCTTTAGTATAATTAAAGATATCATCACTGATAAACCAGATGCAATATTCAAAGTAAAGCTCCTTCTCAAGATTTATTTTTATCATTAACTGCAGCTTGATAAGATGTGCATATGCCACTAAGAAATTACATTTCATTTTTCAAGCAATGGGGAAGAATGGAAGAATATTCTTCTTTATTTTGTTCTCATTTGTATATTGCTTGCGAGTATTTCTCCATTTTATTTATGCATGATATCCCAGTTTTATTTTAATTAAAATACCATCCACTTGGCCCAAATAATTTTTCATTCAGACCAATGACCTGAAAGACACCATGCAAACTTTATGGACTGCAACCACTGGGAAATACATAACCAACTGGCCTTTAAAGAGTATAATTTTGAATTACTTAATTATAAAAGCTGGGCATGCAAGTAATTTAAGAATTTGAAAATAAAAATATAGGAGCTGACAGTCTACAGACCCAAATTATCAAAGCAAAAGTATTATTATTAAAAAGGCAATCAAATTGTATATTTGCCTAGCCCAGAGCAGATTAAAAAAAAACATCACAAAGGAAAACACACAACACCATATTCCCAACACTTATGGCATTATTGTCAGACAGCATCCATTAGCAATAACATATGATGTCATATCACCAACATGCTGATTAATAAAAGTATACAACGCATTGCTGCAGCTCAACATTCATAATAGCTTCCTATTACATTTCTTACCTCCTTTTACACAAACTGCAGAGAGTATCCTTTTATCATGTACCTTTGTAGGAGAGCTAATAAAAAGCAATTGTTATGAATCCCAACGTATCTCTGTAAGCAGGGATTCAAGAACCCTTGTACCATACACTGATCACCAGCACTATTGTGATCTCGAGAAGAAATAAATGTAATTTAAATCTAGAGGTTTAAATTGATTTTATCTAAATCTAGACTATATGCCCAGCTGGTCCTCTTTATTGGGACGTTTTGTTTCTGTATTAACTTATTTATCTGGCCTTGAACGGTATTATTCCTTATTCTATTTCTTGAGTGTTGGCTGAGTTTGCTGGAAGACATTTAATGACACACAGTGAGCATTTCAAGGCAGTCTAAACAGGTGCATATATTTAGTTCTAACAGTGCCTTTATTCTAAATTTACAGTAACAGAAACTTGCACTTCTCCCCTTTGTTTTTATTTTCCAGAAAAGCAGGAAGCATTCCTTCTGAGACATTGCCTACATCCCTTTTCCTTCTATAGCCCAAAATACCTATTGCGTGACTGTTGTCCAGTCTGCAGCTTTTCCTTCTGTGGAAAGGTCATTTCCACATACTATTACACATGCCCTAGGTGATCCTCTGACAAATAATAAACAGTTTATTATGGAGAAGGATTTGTCAGCTGAACTCATAATAAATAAGTAGTGGTTGCCCTTTTGTCTTTTCATCTGCAGTTTAAGCCTCTCAAGAATAATAAACTGTATGAAAAGAAAAAGGAAAGGAAAAGAGAAAGAAAAGGAAAACTTATCTGGCTATATAAACTACTATTACCGTATATACTCGAATATAAGCCGATCCGAGTATAAGCCGAGGTCCCCAATTTTACCCCAAAAACTGGGGTAAACTGGGGACTCGAGTATAAGCCGAGGGTGGGAAATGAGGCACCTACCGGTCGGCGAAACCCTCCCTCCCTCGGCCGAGAAGGCTGGCGGCTCCCCCGCCCCGCCCTCTCACTGCACCGGCAGGGCTTCCCCGCGCTAAAGCAAAAGCCCGCCAAGTTCGCGCCGGCCGGTATAATGTGAAAAAAACGAAAAGAAAAAAAAACTCGAGTATAAGCCGTATATACTCGAGTATAAGCCGAGGGGACGTTTTTCAGCACAAAAAACGTGCTGAAAAACTCGGCTTATACTCGAGTATATACGGTAATTGAACTAAAGCCAACTATAATTAACTATAATCAACAGAGAACAAGAACTATATTCAGTTTTCCCAATCAGAAAATAATACACATGTACAAACTGCATTGATGCTAAATGCTACACATAAGAGATGATGTTCAACACAAAACACTTGTTGATCAGCAATACTATTTGATTCAAGAAATGGTGGAAAAAGTCCTAGCTAAGTCACTACCAAAAGATCAGTTTCAGGACCTACAAGAAGTGATAGGAATCACAAATCAATGCACTAGGAAGTTAGATGGTGTGTTGGAAGAGACAATTCTGATGTTTTATTTATATCATTGTATCTCCTCAATGATACTGACCACTGAAGACAAAGGATCTACAGTAGTCAACCTGGTGTAGGAATTTCTCTTTGTCATTCCTCTATATCCTTTGCTTGAGATTAACTAGCATGTATTTAACTGGCTAGGGTGATGTTCTCAAGTTTGTTTGTGTTTTTTTGTCCTTTCAATTTATCTTTCTCCTCTAGTAATGGTGTTGAAACCATGCAAGTCTTCATGGCATTTTACTCTTTTATTGAGAACATAGCTATATGTTAAACGTGTTCTATCTAAATGATTTTTCTAAGAAATATTTTCTTCTTTTCTTCATCCTCTCTAGAAATCCTTCTGTGAAATTCTCTTTTTCTTGGTGCAGAAAACTACTCCAGTAATATAAGCCTACTATAACTAGACTGCAGAAATCTAGATAACCACTAGATGTTAACATAGAGGTAGTTTTCTATTTCCCCCCTAAATTAAATTATGCCTATAGACATAATAATGCTCCTTTCCTTTTAACCTATGTTAAAAATCTATTTAAAAAATTATTAAAAATGAAGAAATCAGGAGTCTGGTAGCACTTTTTCCAACTAGCACATTTTATATAAGGTGTAAGTTTTTATGAACTATAGCTCAGTTTGCCAAGTAGATAAGCAGATGTAGGCTTTGAATCTGATAAAATGAGCTGCAGCTCATAAAAGCTCCTGCCTTTTCACAAACTGTGTTAGTTGGAAAAGTGGTACTAGACTTTCTCTGATTTTTAGCTACCATAGATTAATATTACTCTCCTACTTCAGGGTCTACAAGACACGGATGCATAGCTGGCAACCTTTAATTCTGTTCACTAATGCAAAGAATTCCAGAATCTTTTGACACTTAATAATTGGTTCTTTACAAAGAATAATAATTAACTCTGATAGAATAAGAGCTGTAAATGTATGAGAAAACAGTGTTATCAAACTGGATAGACTGAGTCCAATTTGATCATTTAATCATAAGATTAGATCATGTTCTAGACTGTATCTAAATTTCTAACTTAAGACTGCTGGGAAAAGTATTTCTGCTGAGAAATTTAAAATATGTACTAGTTGGTGGGCCTCCATCTTGGCATCTCTATATATTTTATTTCCAGGCTGTCAAACTCCTGGTCCGTGGGCCGCATGCATCATGTGATGGCCACACCCATGCCTGAAGGGGAAAAAATACATCATGTGATGTCACTGTGACAACGTGAGTGTGATATCCCTGCCTTATTTACTTATGCAGAACATACACTGTATACAAGATAATGAATCTGATCTGTCATTATACCTTTCTAAAAAAAGAAACTATCAGGACAATTGTTGCCTAAGTATGTTAGCAAATCATATCAATCACATTAAAGCTACCAGATCTGTCCTGTAAAAATTCAAGTACACACAAAATGGCAACAAAGATACAGAAAACTCAAGGTTGCATTGTTCAGACTTCCACTTTGTCAAAATTTACTAGAATGCTATGCATCTCTTTTCTACTCTTTGTCGCTCACCCAGAGTTTTGCAGGCTAGATCTATTAGCTTTAATGGTATATTTACTGGAAACTGTTAATAGAAGAAGATTCTGACTGATAGCAAACCAAATTTAGGAAAAGGAGATCCACAGTAAATAAGTGAAGATTTGTTTTCTGTTTCTTGCAGAATATATTAGTACTTTAACATGGTATTAATGGACTTAAAATCAGTATTTGCCTTGATTTGCAAAAGTAAACTCTGGTGGAAAATTGGAACTTATTTTCATTAAACAATGCCTGAGATTGTTAATTTATGTATTATATGACAACATCTCAGTCAGATATCAGGTTAGACATAGCAGAAATATCTGCTCTCCATATCTAGAAAAGCACGACAGAAGGTTGTGTTCTAGTTCTCCTCTTTAATATCGTTGTTGAATCCATAGTGTCAGCACTAACAAAAATCCAATTTTATCCCCCAAACCTTGCTCACACTGTAATAGCAGTGAAATGATGAGATTGTCCTCTCAACAGTAGAAATTGGCTAAAGAGGAACTGCTGGGCACTCAGGAGCAATACTCAGAGGAAAACCTGCTGTACCTATTTGGAGAGAAGATAACAGCTTGCTTGCCAGTTCTCTTTGCAGGACCAAAATTGCTGAAATTGTGCTCATCTGGGATGATTCCATACAGATTCCATCATCTGTTCCCTTAACATTAAAGAATAAATGTTTCTCTAGCTGTCTGACTTTTAATGGCTAAAATGACCTAAACTGAAATGACTGATCAAATCAAAGATGACTGAGTTGACTCAGAGACTTAAAGGTGTAAATCATCTCATCCAACATATTTTTTTTTATATGTGAATCAATGGTAAGTGGTTATTGCTACATTTTCTGGCAACAAATCCCACAACTTAGTTGAGTATTGGATTTCATTTTTATTTTATCTCAAATCTATTGCATTAAAGCAACATTTTTCTTGAAAAAAAGCATTTGGGATGAAGAAGAGGAAGATCTACTTGTCATCCTTTAATAGACAAAGTAGACTTTCCTGTTGAAAGCATACTAGGCTACCAAGATCTGATTTTTTTTTGTTTTAGTTATTCTGAGAATTTAATTCCATGAAAATAAAGAATATATTGCATGGAGGCGGGCTTATGAATAGCTTTGAATAATGTATAAATTACAAAAGAAAGTTTCATTTATTTTATAATACCTCACATTGTTTACATTTAATCCATGTTTAAAAATATCCCTCTTGGACATACTTTAAGTTCATATTCAGGTATGTATAATAAATTATTATTATAGACACTCCCAAGTTGTTATGTGCAATTTTAAATAAATATATTCTAAATATGATTTATCAAAGTGAGTTAAAAAAGACAATTATATATTTTTTCCAGCTTTAATTGTGCTTTAATCCAGCTTTAATTGTGAGTTATTTGCTCATGGTCCAAATGTGACATTTTGGAACTTTTGTTAGATCCCTAAAACACAGCCAAGTTGTAAACAAAGGCAACTCTTAAGACCAGCTGTGACCAATCCATTGCTCAAGTTCAATAAGCAGAACAATCACTGATTCACCAACAGCTGAAATTATCATGCGAGCTTGAAGACAAAATATGTTCTGGGTGAGTGAAGCTAATATGCAGGTATAGAAAAAGAAATCTGTATAAGGTCATTTGTTTCTTGGAAGGTCTGAAATCCTTAGCTAAAGTATGTGCAGAAAAGAAAAACAATTTCACTACGAGTAAATATTTTTAAATTTGTTTTTATTTCAGTAATTTAAATATATTCTTCTAATGATGGATCACAGAAAGTTTAATCATTCTATTGTGTTTTGATATAGTTCAATCAGGCAAGAAATGGCCCAACCCCAAATATTTAGTGTTTTGATTCTCTTCTCACATAATAACTTGATAATGAGAACTGCTTAACTTTCAGAATGACAAGTCAGTAGTTCAATATTGTCTATCAAGGTTAATTTCTTTTATATTTTCAAAAGAGAAAGCCTTGTAATTAACAAGACAAATATTCTACATCCTTGCAAGCAATCAAAACTCACAATGGTTTGTAGCTGGGTTCTGTTAAACCAGGGATCTCTAACCTTGTCAACTTTAAGACTTGTGGACTTCAACTACCAAAATTCCTCAGCCAGTTTTGCTGGCTGAGGGATTCTGGGAGTTGAAGTCCACAAATCTTAAAGTTGACAAGGTTGGAGACCCCTGTGTTAGATTATTCATAATTCAAAAAAGGCTCAAGAGTAAATCTCATTAAATGTCCCAAAAGGTTTTTTAGCTTGAGAAAGTTGGTGAGGGGATCAAATAAAAACCTGAAAGCAAACAGATCAGACTGTCACTGTATATATAGCAAGTCAAAATTCTTTCACTTTGACCCATTATTAAACAATACGTATCATTTTTTGATTAATAATATCATCAAGACAATGTCAAAATATAGTAGGGTTTCTGTTTTCCACTAAGCTTTTTATGCATTTCTGTATATGACTAGAGATATGAAATAATGTATAAAGAGAAAATGGATAGGCAGCTGTAATTCTCTTTTCTCCTCATTTGCAGTTCCAGTTTTCCTGGCAGTGATGCTCTGATCTTGTCACACTTATATAATCTGGATTAGTTTGATAGATCTTTTCTCTTGGCTTGTCATTTTATTTTAGTAGCCCTTCAGCTTTTCTCTCTAGTTCTCACTTTGATGTAAAATTACTATGTTTTCTGTACTTTATTGCATTTCTTGTGTAGTTCACTAGTAGTGTCACTGGTTTAGTGTATTGAAATAGTAGCAGTTACATTTTGTTCATTTTTTTAATTGATCAAATAATACAGCAAACTTCTTCCTTTATAAATACTTCGTATTTATTATTCTGGAAGTATGTTGAATTCACACATGCCAGTATTTATAAAGTAAATACTGATTTTTAAAGTAAAGTAAATACTGCATTGTACTTTATGATATCGAAATACGATAATTCAAGTTACTGCAGCTTGACCAAACTCCCATCTGATTTAAACAATGTCTACTGTAAACTACAACTGAAGATCATGCAATTTGAGTAGTTAAAAATTGAACAATTATTTTCAGCTACTTCTAATGTTTTTAATCATCTTTGCTAATCCAGAGAGAGAGAGAGAGAGAGAGAGAGAGACAGAGACAGAGACAGAGACAGAGACAGAGAGAGAGAGATGATAGATAAATAGATAGATTGATTTTAATTATATGTCTTCCCATCTTGCCAAGTAAATTTGGCAACTAGTACAGAAAAGTGTCCATATAATGCACATAAACATGCAAGCATGCAAAACAAAAAGCAAAAAATGAACTGCACTGGGTTTGTATTTGGGTCCCATTCAAGACGTTGGTTATGACTGGGCTTTGCCCCATCTTATCAGCCATCTCAATCAGGCAGGGGAGTTATGCTGCAGATCACATCAGTCAAAGAATTTTGATTGGTGAGCTATAGGAAGAGAGCTCTCTTTGCAGCTCACCCCGCATTGTGGAACATCCTGCCCCCAGAAATGAAGAAAGCCCCAAATCTCATGGCTTTCCATAAAGGACTCAAATCTTGGTTCTGTAGCCTCGTGGCAGTATAGAGGACCTCTCAATGTGGGGCTAACTCAGGGGTGAAATGCTCCCGGTTCGGACCGGATCATCTGATCTGGTAGCAATGGCGGCGGGTGGTTCAGAGAACCAGTAGCAAAAATCCCTGCCTCCCACCAGCTGAGCCACGCAATCATCAGAGGGTTTTTTTTTACTTTTAAAAGCATTTTTTCTTCGGCCGAAAAAATGCTTTTAAAAGTAAAAAAAAAGCCTCTGATGATCACAGGGCTCAGCTGGGGTCATCGGAACCCTTTAAAACTTTTTTTCCTCTGCTGAGTTGTCTGATCATCACAGGCTTTTAAAATCATTTTTTTACAACGTTTTACAACAGCCCCCGCCCATGCCCACGCAATCGTGTGGTCCCCACTTGCCTACTTGCTGCTTCTTTCAGGCTCACTAAGCCTTGCTTCAGCTGCTGCAATCAATTGCATCAGCTAGCAACTGAATCTGCCTGCCTGCAATCCATCTCATCGGTGAGCAACTCAATCTGCTGCCTTCAATTGGGTAAGTAACTGCGGGGGGGGGGAAGCTTTAAAAAATAGTTAATTGGGGTTTTTTTAAGGAGTTTTTTTTAGACAGCGATTTAAAATTAAGAAAGTTTTAAATTTAGCTGCTTTTATATAAAAAATATAAATAAAATAAAATAATAAAATAAAATATTTGTGCAGCTTTCTGAGATTTGGTGTGTTTCTGTAGTGTTCACTTTAACTACAGAAATGCACAAAATCTCACAAAGCTGTATGTAGTATTTTGTGTGTGTGTGTGTGAGAGAGAGAGAGTCAGTTGTGTTGTGTTGTGTTGTGTGTGTGTAAAGTGTGAAAGTTAGTTTTTGGTACCTCTTATTGTTTTGTGTACTTTGTTTAATATTTTTATTATTTATTGCTATTGGCCACGCCCACCCAGTCACCTGATTACCAAGCCATGGTCATCAATTAAGCCACACTCACAGAACCAGTAGGGAAAATTTTTAGATTTCACCCCTGGGCTAGCTAGTCCTGCCTTATAATAATATTAAATAGTCATCTTAGGATATTTGCCCTTTTAATATTTAATTGTTAGTCTATAATTTTAAATTTTTAATCCTAATTAATGTTAATATTAATGTTAATATTTATTTATATATTAATTGTATTACGTTGTACACCACACAGAACCACTCTCTGAAGCAGATGCATGGTCTAAAATATGAAGTATAATATACAATGCACTCGTGTTGCTAAATTAAAAATAAGACAAGGGAATTTTTAAAGAAATGTATAAAGAAGCATCTGGTTTAGGCTAAAAAATGCTTGAATTCAGTCTTTGGGCATAGAAGACATTTGATTTAAGGATGTCTTAGCTTCATTGTGGAATATAACTATTCTTCATTAGCAGTATTATCTGGCCCACTATTTTTTTCAGAAATATTATCATGTTAATCATAATCAAGCCTTTGATATACAAAAAAACTCCACTAACAGGCATAAATGATGTGATAGTTTATTGGTCAATGTACTGCTAAATTTAATTATTTAGAAAGCAATTTACTGATATTTCTCTCTACTGAGATTCGTTATTTTCTTCACCAAGTACATTTATCAAACTATTAATAGCCAAGGATAGAGCTGAGTACAGCACCATCTCTGGAGTATTTAAATATTTATAGCATTGCATACAATTAAAGTAAACCTATGTTTTAACAAAATACAAGCTGCAAGGTCTGAGGGAAACTTGTGGGAGTAATAAATTGCCTTTCATATTGGAGTTTATAAAGATCATATATGAAATGATTAACAGGCATTTCAAAACAGCAATAAAGCATAATGCAATAATAATATTTTAACCTTTCCCCAATTTATACTTCTTAGGATTGCTTCCTAAAGTTGACACTAATAGAATTTTAGGTAAATCCTAAATATTCTGAATACCACTTAGAGAATCGTTTTGCTCTATGTCAACATCCAGCTCGAGAATCCAAATAAAACTCCAGGTTCATTCCGTTTCCAAAAATCTTACCATTTATTGAATACACTGCATGGTAATGTCGAACCAAAACTAATTCTGAGATTCCTAGACACAAGTTCATAGAATTAAACAATAATTTCTCCAGCCAAAGCCCCAACCTGTCACGTAGACTACATAAACACTTTGTTATGGGAACCATCTATCTCAACTCTGCACCTGCTATGATGTCCTTGAAAAGGTTTCAGGCTCTCATAGTCTTCAGTGGAATCACTGAGGTTTTGTTTCTCCATCTAACCTATTCTAAAGCAACTCCTTACTCTAATGGCTAGTTGAAAAGAAGAGGCTCATAGCTGCCAAAGTTTCATACTTGACACTCTAATGATTAAGACATGAAACTAGAAACCAGGAGACTGTGATTTCTATAGTAGTCATGCCTATGAAATGAGAGTCCTCTGAGTTAGTTTTTTTATTTATTTATTTTCACAAGCCGTTTCTTGGTCTGTCATTGACTCCCATAATAATAATAATAATAATAATAATAATAATAATAATAATAATAATAATAATAATAATAATAATAACAACAACAACAACAACAACAACAACAACAACAATAACAACAACAACAGAGTGGAGGTCTTCTAGTCCAATCCCCTGCCCAGACAGGAAACCCTACACCATTTCAGACAAATGGCTAGCCAACATTTTCTTAAAAATTTCCAGTGTTGGAGCAGTCACAATTTCTGCAGGCAAGTTGTTCCACTTATTAATTGTTCTAACTGTCAGGAAATTTCTCCAGGAAATACCCACAAGGATGTGACTGCTGTAAACTTTCTCAAATTGTGTGGAATTCAGATAACCCTCACAATTGTAGTTTTGTGGAGCCAGAATCTACATAGCTTAGAAATTTGGTTGTTAAGCCCTATTTTGCGACCTTTTTCATCTCCATTGGCCTCCCTGCAGTGCAACGTCAGGGGAAAAGAGTTGGCTATTCTCCTGCTAGTTTGGGTCAGTCACTTTCAGCCCACCACATCAGACTTGGGTAACAAGCCAGTCAGTTAATTCATTACAAGTGGATCAACACTTAGACCCTGCATGTGCAGGAAAAACGCTAAGAAGAAGAAAAAATATTAAATATTACTTGAAAATCCTAGCAGCTGTTCTGAAATTGACTCTGTTTTCCTTAAGTTCACCATGCATTTATTTATGAAATGAATCATTGATGAATTTTTACCCTTGAAAGTCACATTTTGTAATCTCACAAGACTTTAAGCTATTTTATTTGGAAATGCACTTTTCTCTAGTGCAAGATACCAGTGCCCATGTCAACTACACGATTTCACATCCTAAATGGTACAACTTCTGATGTTGATTTTCAACTCAATAAAATACAATATGCATTGTGTTATTTTCTTTTAACAAGTACAATTGTATCTTAGAGATTTGGGAGCTTATCATTTAAAACGAAAAGAAGCTAAGGCATGACGCTACAGGCAGAATGATGAGAAGGAATTAATTTTTAGAAAAAAATGACAAAATAGACCTGTAAATAACAGTCTGGTCAAGTCCCATTTTTAAAATGAATTTTAAGCAGATCTCTCTGAACTTTCTCTCTTGCTTTTGACACACGTGCACAAACACAGAATTCACTTGGATGCTACAATGAGGAGCAGACTGGACTTGATTATTTCATATAGTTAGGTTTTGATGCATTTATATTTTCTACTATGCTCAGGTTTTTGGTCTGGGTGACTGAAGCCCCCTTCTGGACAGTGTGGTTTTGCATCTTGTTGTTTCTTGGTGCCATCTTTTGTTCCTTGTTTATATTATTGCATTGTCTTCTGTATATTTCTCTATGGACCACACAGAGTCGCTGGAAGTTGGTTAATGCAAATATTACATACATACATACATACACACATATATATGGTTTAAGGAAAAAAAACACCTTTCATTAGCTGGAGACATATAGACTGTTAATTATTTTAAACACTGCCACATTAATAGTAGTTCTATTTTAGTTACAAGAAATATTCCATCATCCCAATGAATCATTCCACTATGCACAAAATGAGCCTGGAATTTCTAATATCCTTTATTTTCTAAAGATTCTCAACAGTGCATGCACCATAATGAAAGAAATAGGATGTCCTTTCAAATACAAATTTCAGTTCCTATGTAAAAGATTGACGGTGCAATACGCAAGCTTTATTACTCTTTATATGAAGTGATTTTTTTTGTCCTATGGTTATCACAATGTTCCAGAGATGTTTAAGTAACTAAGTCTTTATGTAACATAAAATGCTTTTAATGAGTAAGATTTAAAGTATATATCAAAATATCCTTTTAAAAATAATGCCTTTCATCTGAGAGGCAATTCAATTTGTGTCTCTGTTTGAAACACTTTCAATTCTCTTTCCTGTAGGTTTTCCTAGTGCCTATATACCACTTGCCTTTATTTCACTGTCTTTCTATAAGGCCTTTCTTTTTAGAACCCTGACATAATTTGGAGATTTCCCTTCTGGAGCTAAGAAAGTTTTGACCAGGGGTGAAATGTAAATTTTTTTACTACTGGTTCTGTGGGGGTGGCTTGGTGGTGGTGGGGGGTAAGGTGACTGGGTGGGCATGCCCAACTTTTTTTTTTTTTTTACTTTTAAAGGCATTTTTTCTACAACCTCTTCGGCCAAAGAGCTTGTAGAAAAAATGTTTTGAAAGGATTCCGATGATCCTAGGTGAGTTGTCTGATCTCCAGAACCCTTTCAAAACATTTTTTTAACAGCCTCTTTGGCCAAAGAGCTTGTAGAAAAAAATGCTTTGAAAGGGTTCTGACAATCCCAGCTGAGCCGCACGATCATTAGAGGCTTTTTTTTTTACTTTTAAAAGCATCTTTTCGGCCAAAGAAAAAATGCTTTTAAAAGTAAAAAAAAACCCTGATGATCGCGCAGCTCAGCTGGGCATGCAGGGAGGAAGGGGGGACAGGGATTTTTGCTACCAGTTCTCCGAACTACCCGCCGCCATCACTACCAGATCGGGCAATCCGGTCCGAACCGGGATCATTTCACCCCTGGTTTTGACCTTTAAAAGAGATGCCAGAATCAGAAATAAATACTACCTTAGCCAACCTCAGTGGCCAGGATTCTGATAACAGAAACTCAATCAGGAAGGGATAAGAATGAAAACAGATTTCCAGAAAGGATTCATGGTGAACTAGAAATCTGTGAAAGAAAAGGGATGGCTTTGAGGGGGAGATTGGCAGCCAGAATGTGGATTCTGGTCACTGCAGTCTGTCTAGAAAAAGGAGCAATCATGAGATTGCCTATATAGACTCTGAACAGTTCCTTTTTGTGAGTAGTTTGCAGGAACTGAGGTTTTTGTGACTGACTTGTGAGCCAAGTGGCTGGAAGTTTTAAGCATTTCAATTCTGCTCACAACTGTAATGTAGCCTATACTGACACAAGTTTCACCATCTAAATAATAAATAGCAAATGGATCCAGATGGATTTGAATTAAGAGTTTTACATTAATTATAAGAATCTTCCCAAAACGTGGTTGTTTTGAATTCTAAACAAATGAACAAACATGATAGGATGGGACGTTGAAGGTTGGACATTTATACAGAATCAAAATAAATTAAAAATTACAATTAAAGGAAAAAAGCGTATTAATTGCACTTACACAGAAAAAATAATTTAATATTTGATTTGGTGAAGAATATTTGTGAACCATCAACTGAAAAGTTAATTTTAAGACTATCTGCTGTTACAGGTAGATTATTTGTAAAAGATATTATAGAAGAGGAACAAGTTTTACCAGACAAGACTCAAACTAATTTGAAAGTGGATTTAAAAATGACAGATTACAAGAATGGAAAAAGATGCTACACTGGATACAGATAAAACTTGTTGATATTTTAATAATTAACAGGAATATAAAAAATAACAAACCAAAACAGTACCTTGGATAACATTTGTATATTGGATTTACAAAACAGACCTGTTAAATTTATAAAGGATTTTGTGAGAAGGAAAGAAGAAAAGAAACAAAAATCAAGTTCTAGGACATTATTAGAAGGGATTAAAGCTCGAGACTATTAAAACTAGAAAGAAGAAATAAAGAAGTTGGTCAAAATAAACATGTTATTTCTTGTAACCTTTAATTGACTTCTGCTGACCAGGTTTAATTCATGAGGCTTTAAGGATTTTTATAGATAAAAAGAAGATATGGGAAAAAGGGATCATTTGATATGAGAGAGGTATGATAAATAAACAATCATAAATAATTGATTATAGTCGTGATGCAGGGCAAGTTGTTTCTTTATAATTTTTTTGCTTTTTTCTTGACTGTAGTCTATTTTTTCTATTTTTTCTATTTTTTGCTTCTTGTCTGCATTACTTTTTCTTGTTTTCTGGTATTTTTTACTTTGTTTTAGTTTATTTTTTTCCAATTGTAATATTTAATAAAAAATATTTTAAAAAGATAGGTTTGGGGTGGGAAGGGTCAGAAACAGTAAGGTAGATCTGGAAGTAGTTATGGATTTAAAGATTCCAAGACTATCTTAGCTCCCCAGTGCCAAATTGGGGGATAGTTTTGATTTAGTGTTTAACTTGATAGTGGAAGGAGATTTTTTTAAAAAAAGCTAACAACATACCTATAGAAGAAAATAGAAACCTGCTTTTAACATTGGACCACTACAAGAAATGGCTTAGGATGTCCTTATCAAAATTAAAGAAAACTATGACACTGCTAATAATTACGTGGTCAAAAAATGAATTTTACATAACTACGATGCTTAGTTCCTACATACATACTACAGTAATACCAACGGTCACTTTGTTCATGCACCAATGTAGGGTTTTTCCCCTTGTTTGTTAAGGGCACTTTCCCTGATATTCTTGCTTATCTTATTCAGTATAAAAACATGCACAAAAATATTTGAAGTTGATGTTAATTTCCTCAGTAAAATTTACACTGATTATTTGGAAGTGCATGAAGCTAATCAAATAATTTTAATTTGATGGTTATGTTTTTTTTTTATTTGAACCCATTATTTGAATTTTTGGGGGCAAATGCAAATGTAGCTGTTATATAGTGCTGAATCTTATGTTCCTGGGTGTCTATAAATTTGGCAAAAAATATGACAGCTAAAACAAAAGGTGATAAAAACAATCATTCTTAGGTGTAATAAAATGAAAAACATGCAGGTGGTGCTGTGGGAATTACTTTTGAAGGGTAGCATAAAATATTTAATTATGAAGAAATTATAAGTTAAATGATATAGAGATGAAATAAAGCAGAAACAAAACTCTTCGGAATACATAAGCTATATGTTTTCTAACACAAACCAAGAATGCTAATAAATACAAACTGCATCTAAACAGTTTCAGGAACTGTTTATCTATCACCACTTAAAAGATAAAAAGTTTCCCTTATTAAATAATCAATTATTATAGTGTGTAATTCATTAGAAGTATGGAGCCTAAATTTTGCCTCAAACACACATAATAAAATAAACGTGCACACATTTTAAACAGGAATTTGGAAAACCAAGATTTCATTATTCCCTCAGAAAGCTATGGACTATTTTAAATTGATACTGGAGAGCTTGGGAATAATAAGCATCAAATTGTTTCATTTAAAACAGGAATAAAACAAGGGATTAAAATACTGTTTTATAATTATACACAGAATACAATAATTTCTGCACTTAAATATTTATTCAATAAAACTGAATTTCTAATAAATTTTATAGATGCAAATAGCCTTGTTTATATATGTATTTGTGCCTATTACTATTTTCATTTATAGGGAACGAGCTAAGAATATGTTTTATAGAACGTTTTATTTCTAGTAGTAGCTTCCAAATATTTCCTGTACCTCTGGGGAATTTTCTAGCCTGTTCCTCTTAATTTATGAGTTTTGACTTTCTTTTTTTCTTTCATAAGGATCATAATTTTTTTAAATAAATGTTTTGATGTTATTTCATAACACATTTGGTGATGTTTCTTGCATGAGTATTAATATATCAAAACACCAATTAACATTTAGAATATTTGTGAGTCCTTCTCATTTACTTTTTGAAAAAGCCTTGACCCTCAACTGAAGAGCACAAGATGTTTGTTCTAACAAACCAGAAAGTTGTGCAATGTCTAGAATTTCTGTTAGGTTTCTAGTTGAGCTAAAATAACTAAACATTGCTATCTACAATTCCTAATTAGCCTCATAGATGGGTAGCTGAATCACCTGCAAATGCATTGTTAAAATGCTTTTGCTTGTTACTTTCTGATAGAGGCAGACACCAGGCAACAGAGTGCACCTCTGAATTTCTTTTCTATAAGCTAAAAAATCTTGCAATTTTGGAATAAGTTAAGAGTTTTGAATGTAAGAGATATCTTTGTGAGATGATGCAATTATTTTTAAAGGATGGGAAGAATATTGGCCTTTATGTGTGAATATTTATAGATAAATTGCTTCTATATACTACATCTTCAGATATTCTGAAAAATATCTGTTATGAACCTCTACTGAGAAATTCTTCCACCAATAAAAAGCCCTTTCTCCTCTGTCTTTACATATCTGGGGAAATGTCTGCATATTCACTTGGGATAAGTTAGTTCTATATGAAGAAGGTGGTCTTGAAGATACCTGACAGCCAAACCATATGAACCTTTAAAGATTAAAACCAACATATTGAATTGTGTCCAGAAAACTACTAGGAATCAATAAAGTGCCTATAACTTTTGTATTATGTGGATGCAGCAGCTCTGATCTGCCAGTTTGATCTTCATAGTAAATCTGATGTAAAGCACATTTCAGTTCTGTAATCAGCATGGATTACTGTTGCCAGGTAGGACTGTAACTGGCAGAACAGCTGACACTGAGCAAAGATTGGAAACCATGCAGTAGCCACCAGATTAGTGACAGTCACCCAGAGTTAAAATTGGTGCAAATAACCAAGTGCTTTGGGGATTCTATGTCAGCTTGTTCCAACCTATCTTGATTTCTACAGCCTCCAGAAACTGAGTCAAGACTTCTAAGTCTTTTCCAGAACTGGATGGGTATACACAACTGGGTACCATCATTATACTGCTAACAAATTGATGAATAATCTGTCCCAGCAGTTTTGCTATTAAAAGATAAGAGTCAGATGGCTGGACTCGTATCCCACAAAAGAATGCCCACCAGCAAACCTGGTTTCCTCTACCAAATCATTGTAAGCACTCAGCAGTGCCTCCTACTTCCAGTCCTCTCAGGAAATTGACCAGATTACTATGGTTTATGGTATCAAGCACAAATTCTCCTGCAAAGGTTAATATAATGCACTAGAAGAACTTTTTTCATGCTTAGACTTGAACCCAGACTGGACAAAATCCAGATAATCTGCTTCCTATAAATCATTCTACAGCAGAAAACTTACATCTGAAAAAGATATAAGACTTGAACCATGGAGTTGTTATATTTTGGATTTTAATTGGTATTCTCCTGTAATCATGATTTTTCTAGTACCTGTAATAAAACTAGCTTATCATATAAGTGTTTTGGAATCTCTAACTACTAACCTTCAAGCCTGATGCCCGGGTGAATAATAAAACTTGGAATCTTGTTTCTGTGACCCTAGCATCTCTGAATAAGTAATTACAAAAAACACTGGAGGTGTTACACAGTTCCCTCTTTATGACACCATTGGAGCCCCCAAATTTCCTTTTCTCCAGGTAAAAGCCAGAACATAATAAAAAAAGAAAACTATAAAGAAGAATCATGTTTTGGTTAATAATTATAAACAAATCACTAAGTAAATTATTTAAATTCTATTAATCTATCTGACCAAGCATATAAGGAAGCTGTAGAACAATTTGTAGAATAAAATCGTATTCATATATACAAGAAATTAAGTATTCTTATCTTAGTCATGTCTGCTTCTGTATGATGTTGTAGCCTTATGTTTTCTTAGATATCATTATTAGATATCACTAATAATTTCCTCGGTATTTTGATTGTATTTTTAACATGTCTGTGTTAAATACAAATTCTGATTATACACAAGCCTTCATTTTCTCACTGAGTATGACCTCTGTATACCAAATACAGATGGACACTGATCACACAGGAAGATGCTTATTGTTGGGATAACAAAATAATATTTTTTTTAAATTGGCAGCAAAAATAATTATATTTCCTGGTGAGAGGTGGTCACCGTTACAGAAAGTGATAAATAATAAGGCTCTTGGACAGGATTTTTCTTCTTATTTTTTATTTTGGTACCCTCACAGCTGTAATCATGCTTCTTGTCAGGAACTGCAAAGATAAAGACAAATGACCTCCATAGCTATACTGTCAATGCATTTTGATATAAATTGAAGAATACCATGCTTTTTAGGAGGGAGTAATTCACTGATTGTCCTGTTGCAGCCAGAGAAGAAAGAGCATCTTGTTGCAACAAGGTCCTCAGGGCAGAAAACATATATATTGAACACTGTTTGGGGATTATGCTATTTCTATTCATTTTCATATTCACTATATATGAAAGTACTGCAAGTAGAACTGTATCAGGAATCAACTTCCAATGTCCATCCATACTGTTTGCTTTAGAATTATAGTATGCATGCCTTGGAAGGGACCTATAGTTCATCTGGTTTCATTTCCTTTTCTTAAATCATTCCTGATAGGCAGTCATTCATTCCTAGCATGAAATTCTTTAAGTCAAGGACGATCTGTTTGTGTTTTAGACAGACTATTCCTCTGCTTGACATCCTCTTGGAATACTTACAGATATAAATCCTGAATCTGTTTTCTTTTTATTTCAAATCTTTTTAGCACAGAATGTAATAGTTAGAAATGACCTTAAAAATTTAAATTTCACCCTATTCCCACTGTCACTCACTACAGAAATACACTAACTGCCCTCTGTTTAATATGTTCTGCAAAGAAGTGTCCACTGTCTCGTAAGGCAGTCCTGTGACACAATGGGATGTCTTCCTACAGGTAGTCCTCTACTTATGGCCATAATTAAGCCCAACATTTCTGTTGCTAAGCAAGACAGTTTTTGAATTTTCCCCCATTTTACTTTTCTTGCCACCATTGTTAAGTGAATCACTGCAATTGTTAAATTAGTAACAAGTTGTTAAGTGAATTTGAATTTTCCATTGACTTTGCTTGTCAGACATTTGCAAAAGGTGATCAGTGATCCCAGGACACGGCAACCATCATAAATGTGACTCAGTTGCCAAGTGACTGAATTTTGATTATGTGACCATGGGGATGGTGCAATGGTCGTAAATATGAAAAATGGTCATGAGTTATTTTTAAAATGCCATTGTAACTATGAATGGTAATTAAATGAACTGTTGAAAATCATAGATTATCTGTATTAGAATGTTTTCCTGTGTTCCTGACAAAATAGGCCATCTTGTAATTTAAATCCTCTGTTTCTTGCTTTGTCCTTTGGACTAACTTAAAACAATGCTGCCCATTTTCTGCCTCACAGCTCTTCACATTATTGAAGTCAACCATTATGTTTTCCCATGATGCCAGGCACAAACAACTATATCCACTTGTGAAAGGTCAAAGGCAGCTACTTTATTGTGTTCTACCTATATTACAAGAATCTCTCCAGTCTGCTTCCCTTCCCTTGAGAACAAACAGAAAAAGTTTTTTTTTTTTTTTTTGGTTTACATTTATACCCCGCCCTTCTCCGAAGACTCAGGGCGGCTTACAGTGTATAAGGCAATAGTCTCATTCTATTTGTATATTTTTACAAAGTCAACTTATTGCCCCCCCAACAATCTGGGTCCCATGGAACTTGAGGGGAGGGGTCAGGTTTATGTCTTTTGCAACTGGTCTAATTTATTAAGGTCTTTCCTAAAATGTTGGGCTGCAAATTGCAATATTCTCAATGTTTTCTGACAAATAAAGAATAAACAGAATGTTTGACTTTTCTTAATCCCAACTGCTTGCTTTTGTTTGTTTGTTTGTTCACAGTTCATCACAATGGTGGTTTATATTCAACTGATACTCTATTCATATTCCTGGATTCTTCTGACATGCACTTTCAAAGCTAGGTCACTCCATTCAGAACTTAGATAGTTAATGTTTGCTACCTAGATTCTTAATCTTTTGCTTGTCACACCTCAACACCATTCTGTTGGATTTGGTTCATGATTCATTCTGGCAAATTCATTTTGAATTGTGATGTTTTTCTCTGCTTTATTAGCCAATTCTCTTAACTTCATGCTATCTTCAGCTTGACGCTCCCAATTGATATTTCCCTTCAGGTGATGCAGAATAATTTATGAGCATTGACTCAGCATAAATTTGCTGGACTGAAAATAATATTCCCATTATTGTTGCTACTGGAAAATGGAGCTAGTTTTTTTACCATGTGTAATTAATAGGGTCCAGTGCCAAAACATTTGGCATGGATGTAGAAAACTCAAGTTTAAATTCCAACATAGCAGTGGCACGACAGAGAAATCCCTGAATGATTTTTGTATAGTTTGAATAGAAAAGTATCATAGTATAAATTGCAAAATTATTACTGTTTGAGAATAATGGACATTGAAAAGTCAATCTTCTGCAGTTAACATGGGAGAAGTATTTTGATCTTTCTTTCCTGTTTGCCCAATTATATTTTTATTACATTGAAATGTACTTTTACAATTTGAAGCTCATGAAGTTATATAGGAACTTTGCCATTTAAAACTTGTTATTTTTCATATTTTTCAAGTCAGTCCTAGAGGAGATCAACTTTGACTGCTCTTTAGAAGGCCAGATCCTGAAAATGAAACTCAAATACTTTGGCTACCTAATGAGAAGGAAGTACTCACTGGAGAAAAGCCTAATGCTGGGAAAGATGGAGGGCAAAAGAAGAAGGGGACGACAGAGAATGAGGTGGCTGGATGGAGTCACTGAAGCAGTCGGCATGAGTTTAAATGGACTCCAGAGGATGGTAGAGAATAGGAAGGCCTGGAGGAACATTTTCCATGGGGTTGCGATGGGTCGGACACGACTTCGCAACTAACAACAACAACATTTTTCATATTCCGTTTTAAAAATGTTAATTGTGAGGTACTGAACAGGTTTGAATAAGGTACTATTTTAACCTGTATTGTATGAATCTTATGAAAATAAGATGTCACTATGAGTTTTTCACACATAAACAAATCAGTTAAATCAGCCAGTGGAGAAGATAGCATGCTAAGTCTGTCACTCTCCCAAGTTATTTGGCAGATTTCATTCTTCTAACTTAGCTGGACTCCTGCTTTGGAAGACCAAACAGAAGAAAAATGTCAAGAAAAGAAGCCTTATGTAAAGGCAAAAGAATTACAGTCTATCTCAAAGAATCATAAATATGTAAATCTTAGAAGTCCTCCACACAAAGAAGAACAATCAACAGTGAAGGTATCGAAAGTGAGGCACCTAAGGCTTTTGTGACTTGACTCAATCAAGTGTTTGATCAGATAACTCAAGTAAGAACTTAAAATGAAAAGAGAGAAGTCCACAGCATTTTTAAGAGAGGACTTAGCAAATATGTCTGACAAATCTAAAAAAGCAGTTTAAGGAAAATTTAAAGCAAATGTGTGACATAGTTCAAAAAGCTATAACAAAACACTCCCTTACCAGCAATCAGCATCCAGATAAGCAGAGATTAATACAGGATTAATAGCAGGCAAACAATCAAGCAGTAAACAATAGCCCTATCAGGAACTACCAACTCAAACAATCAAACAGTAAACAACAGTGTAATCAATGAACTACCAAAAAGAAAACAACACACACCAACAATGCCAGGGCAAGCCACTGCATATAAACAGAGCAAAGCCCACTCCCTTAAACTGAAGATATTACCTAGTTGGATAAAAAAACTAGAAAACAACCAAGCTCAGAGAGTATGCCATCACTCTGCTAAACAAATAATTCCCTCAACACTGTCAAACTATTTATTAAATCTGCACTACTATTAAACTTCTCACCGTTTCCATCACCCATCTCCTTCCACTCACGACCGTAACTTTGTTGCTTATAACCTTATGATTTATACTGATATTGATATTTTCCTGATTGCTTATTTGTAGCCTATGACTATTGTTATGTATTTAAACTTTAAGAGGGAAGTTTGAGCGGGAATAAGCACGTTACTGATTGGCTGATGCCTCAGCCAAAATAGTATTTAAAGAGGGGTTTTGCCTGTTGGTCTTTTGCTGGGTCACAATAAACTAAAGAGCTGTTGTCACTTGTATGGTCTCCTGCCTCGTCATTGCCCAAACTTAACATTGGCGACGAGGATGGGATACTGAGGCAGCGAGACCAGGAAAAGAGCTGAAGGAGTACGGATTCGCAAAACCCAGCCAGTATCGGAAGCGGTTACATAGCCATGTCCAGCTATACACCGCCAGTGCCATTTGACCCTGCCAAGGAGAAATGGGGGTCATACATGGCTCGTTTCGAGTGTTTCCTCGAAGCAAACGAACTATAGGGAGTCTTGGACAATCGGAAGCATGCTTACTTCCTGAGTCACTGCGGACCAGAGGTTTTTGATACCGCCGAGTCGCTGTCGGAACCAACGCCGGTACAGTCGGTACCATGCCAAACGCTGCAAACGACACTGAAAGCACACTACGCTCTGGTGCCGTCGAAGTTTGTTCAGCGTTTTGAGCTAAGACAGCGAGTTCAGCGCGAGGGCGAATCGATAAGCGTGTACATGGCCGCATTGAAGAAAGCCGCAAACCACTGTGAGTACCGGGATTTGGATGATTCCTTACTGGAACAACTCATTTGTGGGGTCCGGGACATTCGTTTACAGGCGGTTGCTGTCCAAAAGCAACCTGACCCTACCCCTGGCCCTGGACGAGGCCAGGGCACACGAGATGTCCACCAAAGCGGCGGAGACTCTACAGAAACCGAACACACCAAACACCGGCACAAAAGCAGCGCCAGTCCACAGTGAGGTCGTCGAGGCCGAATCCGGGGGCGAGGAAGAAGAAGGGACGACAGAGAATGAGGTGGCTGGATGGAGTCACTGAAGCAGTCGGCATGAGTTTAAATGGACTCCAGAGGATGGTAGAGAATAGGAAGGCCTGGAGGAACATTTTCCATGGGGTTGCGATGGGTCGGACACGACTTCGCAACTAACAACAACAACATTTTTCATATTCCGTTTTAAAAATGTTAATTGTGAGGTACTGAACAGGTTTGAATAAGGTACTATTTTAACCTGTATTGTATGAATCTTATGAAAATAAGATGTCACTATGAGTTTTTCACACATAAACAAATCAGTTAAATCAGCCAGTGGAGAAGATAGCATGCTAAGTCTGTCACTCTCCCAAGTTATTTGGCAGATTTCATTCTTCTAACTTAGCTGGACTCCTGCTTTGGAAGACCAAACAGAAGAAAAATGTCAAGAAAAGAAGCCTTATGTAAAGGCAAAAGAATTACAGTCTATCTCAAAGAATCATAAATATGTAAATCTTAGAAGTCCTCCACACAAAGAAGAACAATCAACAGTGAAGGTATCGAAAGTGAGGCACCTAAGGCTTTTGTGACTTGACTCAATCAAGTGTTTGATCAGATAACTCAAGTAAGAACTTAAAATGAAAAGAGAGAAGTCCACAGCATTTTTAAGAGAGGACTTAGCAAATATGTCTGACAAATCTAAAAAAGCAGTTTAAGGAAAATTTAAAGCAAATGTGTGACATAGTTCAAAAAGCTATAACAAAACACTCCCTTACCAGCAATCAGCATCCAGATAAGCAGAGATTAATACAGGATTAATAGCAGGCAAACAATCAAGCAGTAAACAATAGCCCTATCAGGAACTACCAACTCAAACAATCAAACAGTAAACAACAGTGTAATCAATGAACTACCAAAAAGAAAACAACACACACCAACAATGCCAGGGCAAGCCACTGCATATAAACAGAGCAAAGCCCACTCCCTTAAACTGAAGATATTACCTAGTTGGATAAAAAAACTAGAAAACAACCAAGCTCAGAGAGTATGCCATCACTCTGCTAAACAAATAATTCCCTCAACACTGTCAAACTATTTATTAAATCTGCACTACTATTAAACTTCTCACCGTTTCCATCACCCATCTCCTTCCACTCACGACCGTAACTTTGTTGCTTATAACCTTATGATTTATACTGATATTGATATTTTCCTGATTGCTTATTTGTAGCCTATGACTATTGTTATGTATTTAAACTTTAGGAGGGAAGTTTGAGCGGAATAAGACGTTACTGATTGGCTGATGCCTCAGCCAAAATAGTATTTAAAGAGGGGTTTTGCCTGTTGGTCTTTTGCTGGGTCACAATAAACTAAAGAGCTGTTGTCACTTGTATGGTCTCCTGCCTCGTCATTGCCCAAACTTAACATTGGCGACGAGGATGGGATACTGAGGCAGCGAGACCAGGAAAAGAGCTGAAGGAGTACGGATTCGCAAAACCCAGCCAGTATCGGAAGCGGTTACATAGCCATGTCCAGCTATACACCGCCAGTGCCATTTGACCCTGCCAAGGAGAAATGGGGGTCATACATGGCTCGTTTCGAGTGTTTCCTCGAAGCAAACGAACTATAGGGAGTCTTGGACAATCGGAAGCATGCTTACTTCCTGAGTCACTGCGGACCAGAGGTTTTTGATACCGCCGAGTCGCTGTCGGAACCAACGCCGGTACAGTCGGTACCATGCCAAACGCTGCAAACGACACTGAAAGCACACTACGCTCTGGTGCCGTCGAAGTTTGTTCAGCGTTTTGAGCTAAGACAGCGAGTTCAGCGCGAGGGCGAATCGATAAGCGTGTACATGGCCGCATTGAAGAAAGCCGCAAACCACTGTGAGTACCGGGATTTGGATGATTCCTTACTGGAACAACTCATTTGTGGGGTCCGGGACATTCGTTTACAGAGGCGGTTGCTGTCCAAAAGCAACCTGACCCTAGCCCTGGCCCTGGACGAGGCCAGGGCACACGAGATGTCCACCAAAGCGGCGGAGACTCTACAGAAACCGAACACACCAAACACCGGCACAAAAGCAGCGCCAGTCCACAGTGAGGTCGTCGAGGCCGAATCCGGGGGCGAGGAAGAAGAAGAGGGCTTCCATACCGGGAGGTCGGAGAGAGGCGACCGGGACGAGTGCATGAGCTGTGGAGGCCAACACCAATGACAAAATTGCAGATTCAAGGACGCAATTTGCCGGCGGTGCGAAAAGAAAGGGCACATCGCACAAGCCTGTCGAGCCCCACAACCGTCCCGCCCAAAATTCAAACTGGCCAATCAGCAAAGCGCTGGACCGACGAAACGGCCAGGGATTGGCTCATCCAAAAGAGGCACGAAATTGAACCAAACAACTGTACGAGTGGGCCACGCATCAACGCGAATAGAAAAGAAGATATTCACACAGACACACATCGAAGGAGTGCCGTGTAAGATGGAGGTGGACACCGGATCGTCGATCACGATCATGTCCTGGGACACCGTCGCGAGGAACCTGCCAGAGGTCGCAAAACGCCAACTGCAAACCCAAAAGCTGAGAGTGCAAGACTACCAGGGAAACCGGATCCCTGTTCGAGGAGTCACGTCCGTCAAATTGAGATATGGAAACCTAAAGAAAACTCTACCGATCACCATCGTAGATGGAAACCTTCCAAGCTTGCTGGGCCTGGACTGGTTCAGAGCCCTGGGGATGGAAGTGACCGGGGTCCACAGAAACGGAGTCAACCTAAAGGATGAACTGCTGAAAGAGTTCGAGGACGTCTTCCAGGACTGCCTGGGCAAGTATGTGGGGACCTCTATTTCATTTAATTTAGATCCCCAGGTGGCTCCCATTAGGTTAAAGGCTAGGCGGGTCCCCTTCGCTCTTAAGCCCAAGATTGACCGGGAGTTAGACAAACTAGTGAACCAGGACATACTAGTCCCCGTCGACCATGCCAAATGGGAGACACCGATTGTAACTCCAGTCAAGCCGGACGGATCGGTCCGGATTTGCGCTGACTACAAGGCAACGCTTAACAAAGCATTGCAAAAGAGCGCATACCCCGTTCCTGTAGTGCAACATCTGTTACACTCATTGGGACAAGGGCAGGTCTTCACCAAACTCGATTTGGCCCAAGCCTACCAACAATTGCCCGTAGACAATGACACAGCCGAGGCGCAAACGATTGTAATGCATCGAGGCGCATTCAAATGCACTCGACTCCAGTTTGGAGTCAGCGTAGCCCCAGGATTGTTCCAAAATCTAATGGAACGCCTGTTACAAGGGATACCGGGGGTCGTGCCATATTTTGACGACGTACTAGTTTCAGCAGAGAACCTAGATGAGTTAGGGGCCAAACTACGGAAAGTTTTGGACATTTTCAGGTCTACTGGACTTAAGGTCAAGCTCAACAAATGCCAGATAGGAGTTGAATCCGTAGAATTCTTGGGTTACCAAATAGACAGAGAAGGCATCCACCCCACGGAGAGCAAAGTGCGAGCCATCAAAAAGGCTCTGGCTCCCAAAAATAAGGCTGAGTTACAGGCATTTTTGGGGCTTGTGAATTTCTATGCGGTTTTCTTGCGAAATAAGGCAACAGTAGCAGAGCCGCTTCACAAGCTATTAGCAAAAAAGGCTGTTTGGACATGGGGCAAGGTTGAGGCTAGGGCATTCGCGGGCGTTAAGAACCTCTTGTCCAGTGATAGCCTGCTAATCCAATACAACGGGACATTACCACTAGTGCTAGTCTGCGATGCGTCACCCTACGGGGTAGGGGCTGTCCTCAGCCATAGGCTAACGAACGGATCGGAAGCCCCCATAGCATATTTCTCCCGCATGATGTCAGCAGCAGAAAGGAACTACAGCCAGTTAGACAGAGAGGCCCTGGCCATAGTTTTGGGAGACAAAAAATTCCACGAATACCTATTTGGGTGCCAATTCAAAATAGTAACCAACCACAGACCACTATTGGGACTCCTGGCAGGGGACCATCCAACTCCGGTTGCTCTATCACCCAGAATGACCCGTTGGACTATTTTCCTGACGGCATACTCGTACAAATTGTCCCACCGTCCAGGGAAGGACTTAGGACACACGGACGCTTTGAGTAGATGCCCGTTACCAGAGATGATCGAAGACCCGACCCCAGGGACACCCATCCTACTAATTGACTCTCTAGACTCCGGCCCGGTCACTTCTAAGGAAGTGACTAGGGCATCGTACAGAGATGTTATTATAAGGACTGTAATTGGTTGGGTACAGAGGGGATGGCCCGATGCACCGGGGGATCGTTTCAAAGACTTTACAAAAAAACGCTCGGAACTATCGGTTCAAGGGGGTTGTCTGTTATGGGGGGATAGAATGGTTATTCCGGAGAAACTGCGAGAAAACGTGTTGGAACTGTTACATGTGGGTCACCCGGGGATTGTGAGAATGAAAAGCCTGGCGAGGAGTTATGTGTGGTGGCCACAAATGGATAAAGACATTAGCGACAGGGTAGAAAAATGCCAGGCCTGCCAAGAGTCAAGGCCACTACCCCCAACAGCCCCCATAAGGGAGTGCGAGAAACCCCAGGGTCCTTGGTCCAGGATCCACATAGACTTTGCCGGGCCATTCCATGGGCAAACCTTTTTAATCATGGTAGACGCATTTTCAAAGTGGTTAGAAATCTTCCTTATGAAATCCACAACAGCCGAAGCCGTAATTACAACATTGTGGCACCTTTTTGTAACACACGGGTTGCCCGACACCCTAGTGTCCGACAACAGCCCACAATTCACAGCTACCCAATTCGAGGGGTACTTAGCAGAAGAGGGCATCCGACATGTCCTCTCGGCGCCTTTCCACCTGGCGACAAATGGACTTGCAGAACGATTCATTCGCAGTGCCAAGGAAGCGCTATCTAGAATCACCCCTGGTGATTGGCAAGCCAAAATCGATACCTTTCTAGTGGTACAACACAGAACCCCCTGTGTAGCCACAGGGCGCAGCCCATCCAAACTATTGATGGGTAGGAAACTAAGGTGTCCCTTAGATCAATTAAACCCAACATACTCCCCTGACAGGTACCAAGGCATCCAGGAAAAAACCAGGGAAATGGCAACGGGTGATTTAGTGTGGGCACATAACTATAGTGAAGGCCCAGCATGGCTTAAAGGAACAATCACTGGAGTAACAGGTCCAAAATCATATATAGTAGACCTGGAGGATGGCCGAGTATGGAGGGCCACATAGATCAATTTCGTAAAAGGGTACAAAACAAACCAGAAACCGCGCAACCAGACCCTGACTACCAAATATTTGAACCAACAGCTAACTCAAACCTGCGGCGATCGGAGGACTTATCTGAACTTGAAGAAGTCCAGCGACGCCAACCGGTTCCTCCTGAAGACTGCAGGGACGACTCTGCAAGTAATCCAGGGCCGGAGGGCCCAGAGGAGGAGCTGGGAGGAACAAATAGTCCCTCCGACCAGCTCGACTCACTCCCAGGGAATGAATTGCGCAGGTCAGAAAGAGTTAGGAGACGCCCTGTCTACCTGCATGACTACGTGGAAAAATAACATGCAAATTCCATGCAAAGAAGTGGCTCAATGCATTCTGGGAGGGGAAGAGTGTTATGTATTTAAACTTTAAGAGGGAAGTTTGGGCAGGAACAAGCACGTTGCTGATTGGCTGATGCCTCAGCCAAAATAGTATTTAAAGAGAGGTTTTGCCTGTTGGTCTTTTGCTGGGTCACAATAAACTAAAGAGCTGTTGTCACTTGTATGGTCCCCTGCCTCGTCATTGCCCAAACTTAACAACTATCATTAAATGTTGTATCATTAAGTGTTAAGTTTGTACCCTATGATTATCATTAAGTGTTGTGTTGTACCTTGATGAAGTTATCTTTTCTTTTATGTACACTGAGAGCATAAGCACCAAGACAAATTCCTTGTGTGTTCAATCACACTTGGCCAATAAAAATTATATTCTATTCTGTTCTGTTCTGTTCTGTTCTGTTCTGTTCTGTTCTGTTCTGTTCTATTCTATTCTACCAAGACACATGGAAATTATAATTATAGTACAATTTGTAAAAGAGGAGAACATTTTGATGCTAAACAGATAAATTGATAATCAAATTGTAATGTTATTGCTTAAAATAAACTGCTTAAAATAATTAAAGTAAAAATTCAATCTATGCTTTCTATACTTTCTGAGGTCACTGACAGTGCAATGACAGTAAACACTAAAGTCACAATTCTCTGAATTTGGGATATTATTAATATTTTGCAGAGAGGTTTACTGAACCACATGATGGCTATCATTTTTTCTTCCATCTAGAAGTAAACAGATCAATTATCATAAACTTTAATTATTTTTTTTACTTTTTTTCTAGAGAAGCCAGATGAGAATGATGTCAGTTGTTAAATTAAATTGCCATATGGATATGAAATAACACAAAGCCAATTAGTTAACATTAATTTTAATAGGTTTCATCTTGTTATTACTACTATAGTTGTCATGATCCTCTGCTTGATCATCCTGCTTTCAAGAAAAGTCTAGTCTAGTATATCAGTGGTAACATATGGGATAAAAATAGACTTTGCTACTTGATTTTAAAAGCTCCTGCAAAAAAAAAACACACACACAAAAACCTTGCAATATTATCACTTTACTGGTTGAATCCAGTGCTGGGCACTTAACAAGAGATAGAAATATGTTTTCCCTTCCATGAGCCATATTGAGAACCTTATTCCTAGCAGAATCAGTAATGGAATAATGTCCCTACATCCCACCATGTTGATCAAAATCAGGCAGCAGAATGACTGTATACGTACTGAGCTAGTTGTGCTTCCATGTATACACCAATGGGATCAGCAATCTTACAATTGTAACATCCTGCTTTTAAGTCATTCAGACATCTTCCTAGAGGACCACATTCTTCAAATTAATACCAAAATTCAGCAGCAGCAAATTGTGGCTGATGCACAGTCATGGTCATGAGCTTCTTATTTATACCAGGTGACAGATAACACCTTCATTGCTAACTTTGAGTAGTATCAGCCCCCAACTTGACTAGTCTTTATGGTGATAAAGTTTATACAGCTTTCCAAAAGTCACATTAAGCTAGAATTAATCAAGTCCCACAAAATTTGAGTGGACTTTTCTGTGTTATCAGCAAAAGTAATTATTCTCAGTTAGCTTTAGATGGTGTTTATATGTTAGTATGGATCAGATTTAAGAATCATATGCTCCACCTACCAGGTACCTTGGATGAAATGCAACAAAAACAATAGAAGTTTAAATATTGCAAGAAACACACACAGAGACAGAGTGATGGGATACAATACAATCTGAGAGTAAAATTAATATTTCAGAATACTAAAAGCCCTGAGGAACAGGCAAAGTATTTGCTAACTATTCAAAGTAAAATAACAAAGGACCAATCTTGCATCATTCAGGTGGGTTGCACAAAGTTATTTTCTTGTACTTGTAAGTTTGTGTCATGTGAAAAGGAAACAGCTAAAAAAAATCACTTATTTAGAGCACAGTTGAAGAACAAAACAGGAAAAATACACATTTTTTGGTTGGTTCAAAAAAGGCCTTCCTATACTCTTTGAAATATGGACACTTAACAATTTAACTTTAGCAGTTATTTGGACTGCTGAGTGGTAGAAAATAGTATACTCCTATCTATCTCTATCATATCAGCTTTCCATAAGATTATGATCTGCCCATAAATACACGTTTTACTATTTCCCTTTGGGCTAAGCAATATTTATGCAAAGTGCAGTAAAAATGAGAAACAGTGAGTGAAGGAATTTAAAAGCTGGGGGTAGGAGAAAAAAAAATCTAAATCCAGTTTTTAGCAAGCCAAATTTTATTTATTTATTTATTTATTTATTTATTTATTTATTTATTTATTTATTTATTTATTTATTTATTATTTATTAATCAAACTTATATACCGCACCATCTCCCGTAGGACTCAGGGCGGTTCACAGGCATATTAAAAGCAATATAATAAATAAACATTTAAAAACCCAATTAAAACTAAATATTATAATAGCCAGATCACTAAAAACGGTAAAAACCGATTAAAAACCCCATTAAAATTTAGCTAAAACATTTTATTCTTAGGCTAGTTCAGCGCGCTGAAATAATAAAGTCTTCAGTTCACGTCTGACGGTCCGGAGGTCGGGGAGTTGTCATAATCCCGGAGGGAGCTCGTTCCACAGGGCAGGTGCCGCCACAGAGAAGGCCCTCCCCCTGGGGGTCGCCAACCTACATTGTTTGGTCGACGGCACCCTGAGGAGGCCCACTCTGTGGGAGCGCACGGGTCGTTGGGAGGCAATCGGCGGCAGAAGGGGGTCTCGAAGGTATCCCGGTCCTAAGCTATGGAGCGCTTTGAAGATGGTAACCAAAACCTTGAATTGCACCCGGAAGGCTACCGGTAGCCAGTGTAGACCGCGCAGGATGGGTGTTATATGGGAGCAACGCGGTGCTCCCTCTATCACCCACGCAGCCGCATTCTGGACTAACTGGAGCCTCCGGGTGCTCTTCAAGGGGAGCCCCATGCAGAGAGCATTGTAATAGTCCAGGCGGGAAGTGACGAGGGCGTGAGTGACTGTGCGTAAGGCGTCCTGGTCAAGGAAGGGGCGCAATTGGCGAATCAGGTGAACCTGATAAAATGCTCCCCTGATGACGGCTGTCAGGTGATCCTCCAAGGACAGCCGATCGTCCAGGAGAACGCCTAAGTTGCGCACTCCCTCCCTGGGGGTCAGTACTTCCTCCCCCACAGTCAGCGATGGTGTAAGCTGACTGTACCGGGACGCCGGCACCCACAGCCACTCTGTCTTGGAAGGGTTGAGTTGGAGCCTGTTCCTCCCCATCCAGACCCGCACGGCCTCAAGACACCGGCCCATCACCTCAACGGCTTCATTGGGGTGGTTTGGGGTGGAAATGTACAGCTGAGTATGATGCGTACAGCGTACAGATGATAATCCACCCCGAAACCATGGATAATCTCACCCAGCGGCTTCATATAGATGTTGAACAGGAGAGGCGAGAGAACAGACCCCTGAGGCACCCCACAAGTGAGGCGCCTTGGGGTCGACCTCTGCCCCCCTGCCAACACCGTCTGCGAACGGTCAGAGAGATAGGAGGAGAACCACCGATAAACGGTGCCTCCCACCCCCAATCCCCCCAACCGTCGCAGCAGGATACCATGGTAAATGGTATCAAAAGCCGCCGAGAGATCTAATAGAACCAGGACAGAGGAGCAACCCCTGTCCTGGGCTCTCCAGAGGTCATCCACCAACACGACCAAAGCCATCTCGGTGTTGTATCCGGGTCTGAAACCGGACTGGAATGGGTCCAGATAGACAGTTTCCTCCAGGTGTTGAGGAAGCTGATATGCCACCACACTCTCAACAACCTTCGCTAAGAAGTGAAGGTTGGAGACTGGACGGTAGTTCGCTAAAACAGCCGGGTCCAGGGAGGGCTTCTTGAGGAGGGGCCTCACCACTGCCTCTTTCAAAGCGGCGGGGAAAACACCATCCAACAAAGAAGCATTGGTAACTCCCTGGAGCCAGCCTCGTGTAACCTCCCGAGTGGCCAGTACCATCCAGGAGGGACCGGGTCCTGTCGTGTCCCACTCCTCCGCTGACGGCTGGGTCTGGGAAATCCGAATCAGGCTTGCCTCTGCAGCTCTGCCCAAAGTCCTAGCAAAGTCCTCAGAGCAGGCAGGAGACCAGTAAGTGACTTCAGCAAGATAAGTTTGACTTTTGCCTGACTCAGGGACTGCCAGAAAGTAGCTCCTTTATATAGGCCATGGGGTGTGGCTCCATGACTCAGCACTCATTAAGGCCTGCCCCTCCCTTCCCTCTGTTGCCTCCGCCTCTCCAATCTTCTGATGCAAGGGTCACTCCAATCAGCTGTTCTTGGGAGTAAACCCTCCTCAGGCTCACCTGCTGTGGAGGAGGGGGAGGGGTCTAGCTGCTCCGTTTGCCTGGGCATGGAGTCAGGGCTGGGGCAGGGAGATGCTCCTTCTTCTGCAGTTTGTGGGGGCATGGAGCCAGGACTTGGGCCAGAAGGCATACATTCCTCAGTGTTGGGGAGCAGGTAAGAAGGCCCCGGCTGCTCTGAGGGCGGGCAAGACACAACAGGTCCAATAAACATGTGGTGGAATTCAACCTACCCAACAATCTGTCCATGTCATCAGGAGAAACAGGATCGAACTCAGCCCAGATAACATTCTCAAGACTCGTCTCCGCCATCCTACCTGGATCTATCCAATCAGTGTCCAGGCTAAAATCTGAGCGATTTTATCAGACAGATACTGAACAAAATCCTCAGCGTGTCCCTGCAAGGGATCCTCCCGAGCCTCCTGCATAAGCAGGGAGCGGGTCACCCTAAACAGGGTGCCAATGTGATGAGTGTGGAGAAATAGTTATGTTTCGCTGCCCTGATCGCCACTAGATAGGTCTGAATATATGACCTTGCTAGTGTTCGGTCAGGTTTGGAGTAGCTGGACCTCCAGGCGTTCTCTAGGCTTCTTTTCCGGCGCTTCATCTCTCTCAGCTCCTCGTTATACCATGGAGCTGGTTGAGTTCGTCGCTGGGTCAGAAGCCGCAAAGGCATGACGCAGTCTAAGGCGCCATCGGCCACCTCATCCCAGGCGGCCACCAACTCCTCAGCCGAGCCGTGGGCTAACTCCCTCGGAAATGGCCCAAGCTCCGTCAGAAACCTCTCAGGGTCCATCAGGCGCCTGGGACGGAACCATTGGACCGGTTCCGTCTCCCTGCGGTGAGGTGTAGTGGTCCGAAAGTCTAGCTGAAAGAATAAATGGTCTGACCATGACAAAGGTTGAGATATTAATTCCCCTAACTCCAGATCATTTAGTTACTGTCCCGAGACAAAAATCAAGTCCAGTGTGTTACCCCCAACGTGTGTGGGGACCGTAACTACCTGGGTCAGGTCCAAGGCCGTCATGAAAGCCATGAACTCCCGAGCTGCCATCGACGAATCGCCCGCTGACGGCAAGTTGAAATCCCCCATGACCATAAGTCTGGGGGTCTTATGCCTTATACACTGTAAGCCGCCCTGAGTCTTCGGAGAAGGGCAGGATATAAATGTAAACAAAACAAAAAAACAAAACAAAAAAACCCGCCGTCCCGGCTATCATCTCCAGCAGCTCGGGCAGGGCTGCCGTCACATAGCAAGGAGCCAGGTACGTAATCAGCAAGCCCACCTGCACCCCCTGGCCCCACCTCACGAAGAGGGTTTCACAACCAGCTATCTGCGGGACAGCGACCTCCCTCGGATCCAGATTCTCGTTAATAACAACCGCTACCCCCCACCCCTACCCTGGGCCCTCGGCTGATGAAACGCACGGAAACCTGGCGGGCACATCTCAGTGAGGGGAACCCCCCCTTCCGTGCCCAGCCAGGTCTCCATAATGCCCATTAGGTCCGCTCCCCCCTCTTGAATAAGATTGGATATGAGGGGGGCCTTATTCATGACGGACCTGGCATTACATAACATCAGTCGTAGGTCCAGGTTCTGGGGGATATAACCACTTGGGACCCGAGTAAAGCCTAGGGGCCCGGAGTGCGGTATCGCTTTCAAACAGCGAGAACGCACTCCCCGAACATGATACGAGCCCCTGCTTCCACCATACCTGCCCCAAATCACAGTATCTCTCCATAATATTTTTCTTTGTTGTCCATTCTTGCCTCTACAACAGGGGTGAAATCCAGCAGGTTCTGACAGGTTCAGGAGAACTGGTAGCGGAAATCTTGAGTAGTTCAGAGAACCGGCAAACTGGCTGGCCCCAGAGTGGGGTGGGAATGGGGATTTTGCAATATCCTTCCCCTGCCATGCCCACCAAGCCATACCCACAGAACCGGTAGTAAAAAAAATTGGATTTCACCACTGCTCCACAAGTCTCAATTGTAACTTCTTCACACATTTCCCATTTCAATGAACATTCTACCAAGATTCACAAATTCATCTCTTTTCTAATTTTCCACCATTTATGTATAATTTATCATAAGTCTTTTTCCTATCGAAAAACACGGCCTTAATTTCAATACATTAATTTATATTTTAATAGAGCTCATTGCATCATACAATCTTAGTCAGTCAGTTTATTAGTCTTAGACCAGTACAAAAATTGCATCCATGAGTTGTTATTATTATTATTATTATTATTATTATTATTATTATTATTATTATTATTATTATTATTATTATTATTATTATTATTTAGATTTTTATACCGCCCTTCTCCCGAAGGAGTCAGGGCGGTTCACAGCCAATATAAAATAATGACAATTTACAACTAAAACAGAAATTAAAAAACTTATTATATAATTGGCAAAAATTTAAAACATTTGGACCTAAAAACCCCTAAAATTTATATTAAATATAAATTAAAATTCAATCCCTATTAAAATATTAAAATTTAAAATTCCTAAGCCAGTCCCGCGTGAATAAACAAATACGTCTTCAGCTCGCGGCGAAAGGTCCGGAGGTCAGGCAAACTAGGGGGAAGTTCATTCCAGAGGGTAGGAGCCCCCACAGAGAAGGACCTTCCCCTGGGGGCCGCCAGCCGACATTGCTTGGTGGACAGCACCCTGAGAAGTCCCTCTCTGTGTGAGCGTATGGGTCGGTGGGAGGCGTGTGGTAGCAGTAGGCGGTCCCGTAAGTACCCTGGCCCTAAGCCATGAAGCGCTTTAAAGGTAGTAACCAAAACCTTAAAGTGCACCCAAAAGACCACAGGCAGCCAGTGCAGCCTGCGCAGGAGTGATGTTACATGGGAGCCGCGTGCGGCTCCCTCTATCACCCGAGCAGCTGCATTCTGAACTAGCTGGAGCCTCCGGGTGCACTTCAAGAGGAGCCCCACGTAGAGAGCATTGCAATAATCCAAGCGAGAATCTGTGAATACTTAAAAATCTTTCTAAAGAAATCAAGAAATAACATTTGAGACAAAATTAAAGCACATCTATAAAACAACCTTATTTGAACCCATGACTAAAGTCCAAAATTACATAATCTAATATGTGCAGCACCTCATTAGGAATCTCTGCCAATAACACAGCATTATCTGCATACAAAAAACCCACACATTTTCATATTCCTGACCAAGACATTTGTACATCAGTTCATTCATAAATTAAACAAGCAAGGAGATATCACAGATCCTTGGTTTACTTTCTGCTTAATGTTGAACCATTTTTAAGCATTCTTTGTTTTCCTTATGCCTCTACATAAGCAATGTTCCATATGGCAAAATGTATCATACTTTAAGACTAACCGTTTTTTAAATCTTATGTTTCTTTGATTTAATGAAATTGCAATAAACTTCTTTAATCAATTATAAAGAATAAGAATGAAGAATAAAAAAAGCCTTGTCTGTTCCAAATATGGCCAATTGTCATCATTCACTTCCTTTTGATCAGAATTCTTTCAAATACCTTTCTAGGTATACTAATGTCCCTGTTGTTTTTATATTAACCTTGCCTATCTTTCCCTTTCTATAGGAAAACAATAGTAGCATTCTTTCAATCATCAGAGGTATATGCAGTTGTCAGATAAACTTATACATTAAATTAGTCAGACAGCTATTCTATAAGCAATCCACCCCCATCTTTTAACATTCATCCAATTTTACTGTCTACACTTGAAATCTTATTTTCAACATTTTACAGAGTTTATTGCTTACTTTTCATTAATATTTTCTAGAAGACAATCAATTACAGCATTTGTTTCAATTCTATTAGCTGACTTCTCACTATAATTCTCATAAAAACATCTCTAAAATACCCAATCCATCATTCTGTCACTTTAATTCATCCCAAGCCTTTTCATCACTTTTATTTTTAATTGCATTCACCTGTTGGAGGCTCCTTGTTTAGCCTCTTTCACTCACTTTGAAAACAAACTTGAGTCAATATAGATCTCATTTCTACCTCTCGTAGGGGAAGGTTCTTTCAGATGAAATCTGTAGTAATACATAAACTCTGCTTCTGAGTTCTTTTGTGAGACTTTGCATTTGCCAACTCTTAGCCCACATAGTTGTGTAACCTTTTTCCTTTTGACAGAATGTGCTATGATAGATATGTTTTGTTTCTGCATCTGTTTATCTAGGTGGATAATGTGTAGCACTTCCTATTTACACCTTGTAGCACGTGGAAAAAGATCTTGAATATATCAACAGTTATAAAAGAAAGATGTTCACCCTGCAACTTAAATACTTTTACAAAACAAAAACAGAAAAAGAATGAAATGAGTAGAGTTTAGAAAAGGAAAACCACAGCAATATATTTCATTAAAGATTGAGATATAAATTTACAGATGCTTGGAAATGCAAAGGCACAGTTGTCACTTTTGCTGACACTAAGGGGTCTGACATAATGTCAGTCTTAACTTTGAATTACTGGCTTTGGTTGGCTCATGTTCTCACTGTGAGGCACAATTTAAATGCACTTTTTGTCTGCAAATATAACCATAGTTCTTATATTGTCAATAATGATAGGCTTCTTTTTGGCCCCTTAGGGCAAACACTCAAACAAATGGCATGTGAATCAATAAATACCTTAGACTGCTATATTTATTCATGAGATGTGTATCTCTTTGCAAATTCCTTAGGGGGGTGGGAATCCTTAATTCTTAATCTCATCATATCGGATTGACTATTTATCAATTTTAAATTAGACCTGATTTCTTACCTGAAAATGAACCTGGAGAGGAGGGGTATTGCTTAGTCTTTCTGTGTCTCATTTGATTCCTGCTTTTCCCTTTTTTTCTTTTCTTAACAGCAGCAGTTCCAGATAAAAGAGCACATGATAAACATAAGGCATTTGCAAGCCTATTGAAAAAAAAGCTTGCATATATCAATTTGCTTGCATTTGGATGTTCTGTAAGCCGAACTGCTATCTGCATAAGAAAGGCTGTTCTGTAACCCCACCAATGCTTGGCTTCTCATCTGATTGCCTTTGTTTCCTCCACCTCTCTCTTTTGTTTTATTGCTGGCTCATTGGCAGCTGCTCAGGGTGTAGAATAGGCTGGTTGAACTGAAGACAATTATTTTTCTAGGGCAACAAAGGTACTTATGAACCCTTAAGCATAACCAATGAACCTGATGCCATTGATGCCCTTCTTATAGCTTCCGTCCTAGAAAATTCATGAATAATATTTTGCTTGGGGCTCATTTGAATAGTCTCCCCATTCATTAACTACAGCTGTAAGGCAAGGAATGACAGAGTTCAAAAAGCAAACCAAGGGAATATATTAGTAATAAAATTATCTCACAGCCTTCAGGCATCTTCTCAATCTCTCTTTTCTCTTCACCTAAATTCATAGCACCATTAGTTAAAACAACAGCGTTTGTCATTTGCAAGTACTAGAAATACTGAATAAATATTTCTTCTGTTCAGGAAATGCGCATGCATATGCAATAACTGCATCTCACCATCTCTGAAAATTAGTAAGGAATAAAATTCTGAAACGTTTTGGATATTTTTCACCATGAAATGTATTGCTACTGCAGAACTGTCAACCCAGAGAGTGTCTGTAAATCTAACAAAGTGTTTGTTTTTCCTGGACATTTAACACTGATACCTGTATATTTCTACAGACAACAGTGTGAAAATGAAGCATTCAGTGATGCAAATGAGCCTACCCTTTGCCCACTTCTTCCTATTAAAACCTAACGAAAAAGCACATTTGTATTTGCTATGCAAATGACAATCATTTGCCCATTAAAAATGTATCTTTTGTCACACAGGTGACATGGTCTGAAAACCCATCTGCTAATATGAATTAAAGCAAGCAGTTAGCATAGGGGTACATTGTTGTGTTTAGGTTGTACAGTGTGAGCATGCCAAAATGCTTCAGGGTTACCAATGTGTTGACATGTTTGGTATAATTTTCATCACTGTCTTTGCTAAATAAAATAAACTATCTAACAAGGCTCTGGAGACTGAAATACTGCCCGCCCTTCTCTACAAATCAAGAATATTTTTATTCTTTAATATTTATCAGCTACATCCAGAATGAAATATATAATCTTTTTCATTGCTACAATATGCATTTTACCCTCAATTCAGAAGGCAGATGATTCCTTGAACAAGCAGTTATTTACTTCCTATATTTATATCTTTACATGGGTAATACAAAGAATTTGGTGAATTCATGGAAATAAAAATATATTACACAAATGGCAATAATATGAAACTGAAATGTCCCTTTCATTTTCAACAAAGAGCTTATCCCAAGCGTTTAAGATGGGATTTAAGAATGGCTGATGAATATACAATAACTAAGATATGGGCCAGGTTATTTATGTCAGATATAGCTTATCATCTTTGCCAGCAAATAAAATATGCTAAAAAAATATTTATATTTCTTTCTTCAGCAGCAGGTACAAAGATCGAACATATAACTTATTACTTTTAACTATAAGAAAGTTAGAAATGAATTTTAAAAATGTAGTCAGTATCACTGATGCTAGAGGCCCAAAATTTCTGCAAATCATCATATGCAAGAAAAAGGTTTAGCACATGATTGTTCAACGTTTTGGCTTGCCTGGGCCATGTTGTGTGAAGAGGAATTGTCTTGGGTCACATGTAAAATATAAAATATAATTAATCTATATAAATAACAAACTTACTTTTAATTTTTTTATTATTGTCTTGTGGGGCTGCATTACTACTTGTTGAGGGTCGCATGTGGCAAGCAGGCCATGAGTTAAACACACTTGGAATAGAGCAATGTGAACTAATGTGACTAGGGGGGAAATGGAAATTGTATATTAACATTACTGAATACTATATAATTTTAAATTCAGATACACTGTATCATTTATAATATTGCTTTTGCAGCAGTTGGCTTGGAATCATTCTCCACTGGAATACCCTAATAATATATAAAAAAACTGAGTTGCACAGGTCAAACGAATTGATGTTTCAATCTGACATTAAAGTTCTAGCGAAACATTTCACCTTTCGCTTTTATGAGCACCTTCTCAATCTTTATAAATCTGTCATCAAGAGGTATAACAATCTGTTCATAGTTCCAGGTCTCACAGTTCTTACTATATATTAGAGTTTAAAAGGGAGCTGCATGTGATGCTGCAGCTATATCTAATGAAGGTCTCCCTACTATTATGTTTTGAAAAGCTACTTGATCCGGGGTAACTTCTTGAATTCATTGTAAATTAACTGAGTAGTTGAAGTTAATAGGCTTATTGAGTCCAAATTGGATTATATTAAAATAAGCACTAAAATACACAAATTGCATAAATGGGAGTCCATTCTTAAGTACAATTTCCCCTGTCATTACAGTACTTTACATGGAAGGATTGGACAGCTATATGAGGTTACAAATGTAATTTGCTCCTGAAAGGAGAGTTGAAATGTGGTTTCTTTACTTCAGACTTGCACCTGATAAAAATAAAAGCAACAGAGGTAGTAAATAGTCAATGAATATTGAATTTTTACAATAATTGTAATAGCAAGGATTGTATCTACCCAAACTAAAAGTGGTAGTAGATTGGGATTAGCGTTAGTAAATCAATATTATAATCCTAGTGCTACGTATATTTCACCTCTAAAAGTAATGTAGCATCTATGGCATACCTAGCACAAAATAGTCTGGCTAGTCTTAACATATTCTAGTAAAATATTAACTAATATTTTAAAAGGGGGGCACAATGGCTCAGCCGTTAAAGAAGCTGAACTTCTCAGCTGGAAAGCTGATAGCCTGGGTTCAAGACCTGAATGCTGCATGACAGTGAGCTTCCATTACTTGCCCCGGTTTCTGCCAACCTAGCAGTTTGAAAGCATGCAAATGCAAGTAGATAAATAGATATCACTTCAGTGGGAATGTAACAGCATTCTATGTGCATTGATATATAGTCATTTTGGCCACATGACAATGATGTCTTCAGTCAACACTGAGTTGACTTAACTGAACAGGGTAAACCTTTACTTTTATAATGTTTTAAAGCTGTTGAAAGCCATATAGAACAGGTCATCTTATGTCCCACATATTCCTGTTTCTATTTGTCACTGAATTGCTGAAATAAATATTATGGAAAATCTGATTTGGTGAAAAAGTTATTAAAGCTTATTTAGCTGTAAAATTCTGAAAATGACTGCATGCATGTACAGAATTTGGTTATAATCTCATTTTTCCATTTTATGTTCACAGTTAAATAATTCCCATAATAATGATGTTCATTCCATTTATCTTGCAAGCTTGTTTGTAGTGATGCTATCAGTTCCAAGTTTATATCATAGCAAACAAACTACTCATTGAATTGGAATAGTAAAAGATTTAATACTGAGGCAATATCCTCTGAGATGTATATCTGAACGTTTTCCTAAAAATCTGGCAGAAAGAGGATTCTGGCACCAACCCTAAAATCTTCATAGGCAATAGAGTTACTATATATACATTAGTTTACTACAGCTCTTCCTTGGAGAATTCCACCCCCCACCCAATCTTTATTCATTATCATATTTTTCAAGTTAAAAATGGTTTAATTTTAATAACTCATTTTATATTGCTTTGCCATTGCTGGTTTTAGTTTAATCTTTATTCTATTTTGAATTTTCTGTATTTTTGCTTTTTATAAGACTGCTGATAATTGAAAATAGATATTTGCTTCTTTCTTCAGGGGACTTCAAGAAAATAGAACAATCACATCAATATTATTTTTTGGGTTTTTTTCTTCAGATCCACTAATACATTTTATATATATTTACTTTCTCTCACAGCAGCAAGCAGATTGTTTAACAAATATTTGATTATAGGAGATATGATAATCCAACATGCTACATATCAGGTATGACAGCAAAAGGCCTACTGTACTTGACATCATGCAGATGTAGTTGGTACACTAAGGTCCAAAACGATTTTGAGTCCATTAAAAAGTGACAGATGTGTTACTGTCTGAGAATTCAGGGAAAGCTGTACACAAGTAGTCAAACAAAAACATTCAAAGCAGATTAATATTAATAAATAAAAATATACTGTAATTAATTGATTCTGCTGAAATAAGCACAATGCCATGAACTGTAAGATTAAGGAAGTAACCTTTAAAACTTAAAGACACAGAATTATAATTATAGTTGTGTAATTTACTTATAAAATTTGGATTAGGCTCTCACTGATTTTTAGAAGCTGATTTTGAAATTGGTAGCGCATGAGATGAATCTCATCTAGGAGGTTTTTTTCTTTCAATCTTAGTGAATTTCTTTTATATAACTCCAAACAGTTTGTGCTATTTGATGTGGGGAAGAAAGGGTAAGGAGAAAAAAAAAAGATTTGTTTCAGAGGGCACTAAATCTATTGAAAGCCATGACATGATCTCACTATAGTATAAAATTGGGCTATTTTTCAGCATTTTGTATTTAGTCCACCTATTTATATTTAATGTAGCTGCAAATAGAAAGCAAGAATGTTGGACTGCTAGAGAAATGATTCATTAGAACTGTCAAAAACATCCCAAGGTTTTGCAATACTGACATCTTTAGAGCTCAGATGCTGGGTTCAGAATTCTGCAGTGAAATGAAATCTCTTCACTCTCTATTCCTCATCTATTAAAAACCTTTAACTGTTAGTGGAATGGAATGATAACTATTAAAGAAGGGTTCCAAAAGCATGTTTTTCCCTGTAGCCATTTTAAGCTATATATATAAAATCAATTTCCTATCAGCTTGCTGTAAATTCTAATTTAAGTTTATACTTGGGTTTATTCAGGCTCAATTTGAAACTTTTCCACCACTGAATAGGTATTGCTTTTGCCTTTTTATCTACCAGAAATCCATGTTTATTTGTTTATTTATTTATTTTATTAAATTTTTATACCGCCCTTCTCCCGAAGGACTCAGGGCGGTGTACAGCCAGAATAAAATACAAGATATATACAATTAAAACGCAATTAAAATATAGCAATTACTAAACGGCTGATAGTTAAAATGAATTTAAAATTTAAAATATTAATAAAACCCCAATATAAAACCAAACTATTTATGCCAGTCCCGCTTGAATGAATAAATATGTTTTTAGCTCACGACGGAAGGTCCAAAGATCAGGCACTTGACGTAGGCCGGGGGGAGTTCATTCCAGAGCGTTGATGCTCACACAGAGAAGGCCCTACTCCTGGGGGCCGCCAGCCGACATTGTTTGGCGGACGGCACCCTGAGGAGACCCTCTCTGTGAGAGCGTACGGGTCGGTGGGAGGCATAGGGTAACAGCAGGCGGTCTTGTAAGTACACGGGTCCTAAGCCATGGAGCGCTTTAAAGGTGGTACCAGAATCTTTTTTTTTTTTAATTCAAAAAGTTTTACAAAATTTTTTCCCCCTTTCCCCCCCTCCTCTCCCCTCCCTTCACAACCCCCCTCCCCCCCCCCGACTTCCCGGAACGGGCACAAGGTATAGTTAAAAATAAAACAAACATATGCTAAAAAATTTTCATCCCAACTTAATTATACCCCTACAATCATCAATTCCTAACTTCCCCCAAAAACAATCAAGAATAATACATCATAATCATTCAAAAACAGTCTGATAACTCTTAGTCTGATATCTACGTTGAATATAGTCAATCCATTTTTTCCATTCCTTTAAGTATCTTTCTTGCGTATTGTCCGTGGTACCAGAATCTTGAAGCGCACCCGAAAGACCACAGGAAGCCAGTGCAGACTACGGAGCAGTGGTGTTACGTGGGAGCCACGAGTGGCTCCCATTACTACTCGCGCAGCTGCATTCTGGACTAACTGCAGCCTCCGGGTGCACCTCAAGGGCAGCCCCATGTAGAGAGCATTGCAGTAATCCAGCCGAGACGTAACCAGAGCGTGAGTGACTGTGCATAAGGCATCCCGGTCAAGGAAGGGACGCAACTGGCGGACCAAGCGAACTTGGTAAAAGGCCCTCCTGGAGACGGCTGCCAGATGTTCATCAAAGGACAGCCGTCCATCCAGGAGGACGCCCAAGTTGCGGACCACCTCCTTTAGGGCCACTAACTCGCCCCCAACAGTCAGCTGCGGATGCAGCTGACTGTACCGGGGTGCCGGCATCCACAGCCACTCCGTCTTGGAGGGATTGAGCTTGAGTCTGTTTCTCCCCATCCAGACCCGTACAGCTTCCAGGCACCGGGACAGCACTTCGACCGCTTCGTTGGGGTGGCCCGGGGTGGAAAAGTACAGCTGAGTATCATCAGCGTACAGATGATAACTCACCCCGAAACCACTGATGACCTCACCCAGTGGCTTCATATAGATGTTGAACAGGGTGGGCGAGAGAATCGACCCCTGAGGTACTCCACAAGTGAGGCACCTCGAGGACGACCTCTGCCCCCCTGTCAACACCGTCTGCGACCGGTCGGAGAGATAGGAGGAGAACCACCGATAAACGGTGCCTCCCACTCCCAATCCCTCTAACCGGCGCAGCAGGATACCATGGTTGATGGTATCAAAAGCCGCTGAGAGATCTAATAGGACCAAGGCAGAGGAACAACCCGTGTCCCTGGCCCTCCAGAGGTCATCCACCAATGCGACCAAAGCCGTCTCCGTGCTGTAGCCGGGTCGGAAGCCGGACTGGAACGGGTCTAGATAGACAGCTTCCTCCAGGTGCCGGGGGAGCTGCCATGCAACTACACTCTCTACAACCTTCGCCAGAAAGCGAAGGTTGGAGACTGGACGATAATTACCCAAAATAGCTGGGTCCAGGGAAGGCTTCTTCAGGAGGGGTCTCACCACCGCCTCTTTCAAGGCGGCGGGGAAAACCCCTTCAACCAAAGAAGCATTTATAATCCCCTGGAGCCAGCCTCGTGTCACTTCCTGAGCAGCCAGCACTAACCAGGAAGGACACGGGTCCAGTAAACACGTAGTTGCATGCAACCTCCCCAGCAACCTGTCCACGTCCTCGAGAGCCACAGAACCAAACTCATCCCAAATAACCTCAACAAGACGTGTCTCCGCCATCTCGGTTGGATCATCACAATCATGGTCCAAGCCATCACGAAGCTGAACGATTTTATCGTATAGATAACCGTTAAACTCCTCCGCTCGTCCCCGCAGGGGTTCATCCTGTCCCTCCTGTTGAAGGAGGGAACGGGTCACCCGAAACAGGGCAGCCGGGCGGTTATCTGCCGATGCAATGAGGGTGGAAACGTAAGAAAGTTTCGCCTCCCTCATTGCCACTAGGTAGGTCTTAGTAAAAGACCTCACTAGTGTCCGATCAGCCTCGGAACGACTGGACCTCCAAATACTCTCTAGGCGTCTTCTCCGGTGTTTCATCTCTCTTAGCTCCTCGGAGAACCAGGGAGCCAATTGAGATCTACGCCGGGTCAGAGACCGCAAAGGCACGACATGGTCCAGAGCCCCAGCTGCGGCCCGTTCCCAAGCCACAACCAGTTCTTCAGTCGTGCTGTGGGTAAGATCCTCAGGAAACGGCCCAAGCTCCATCAGGAACCTCTCCGGGTCCATCAGGCGCCTGGGACGGAACCAACGTATAGGTTCCGTCTCCCTGCGATGGTGAGTGGCGGTTCGGAAGTCTAGGCGAAGGAGAAAATGATCGGACCATGACATCGGTTCTTTCACTATATCTCCTAAATCCAGATCATTTACCCACTGACCAGAGATAAAAATCAAGTCTAGCGCGCCTCCCCCAATGTGTGTAGGGCCATCAGTTACTTGAATCAGGTCCAAGGCCGTCATGGAGGCCTGGAACTCCTGAACCACCGTTGATGACAAGCCGGCTGATGGCAAGTTGAAATCTCCCAAGACCAAAAGTCTGGGAATCTCAACCGCCACGCCAGCAAGCACCTCTAGTAGTTCAGGTAGGGCTGTAGTCACGCAGCAAGGAGCCAGGTACGTGATCAACAGCCCCATCACTTCACAAGGAGGGATTCACAGCCAGCTATTTGAGGAACAGTGGACTCCCTCGGCTCCAGACTTTCTCTAATCACAACCGCCACCCCCCCATCCCTACCTTGGGCCCTCGGCTGATGGAATGCACGGAAACCCGGAGGGCACAGTTCAACCAGGGGTACACCCCCTTCTGTGCCCAACCAGGGCTCCGTAATGCCCATAAAGTCCACGGACTCCCTCTGAATAAGGTCAAAAATCAGGGGAGCCTTGTTAGCCACAGACCGGACATTGCAGAGCATCAGCCGTAGACCCAAGCTCTGGGGATCTTGACCATCCGGGGAACAAGTGAGGACTGGGGGGCCGGAGCACGTGATCGCCTTTAAACATCGAACACGTGCTCCCAAAGAACGATATGGCCCCCTGCCTCCGCCATATCTGCCCCTCCCACTTACCGTACAGATGGATGGCACTCTCTGCTCTGTTCCAACCCCTCCCCCCCTGTCCTCGGACCAACTGAAGTAGTGTCGTGAGCACGCGCTAGGACTGGACATACCCTCCCCGACAGGTTTCCCCCAACACCCGCCCTTACCCTCCCCCCCTTTAAAAATTCCCTATTTAAAAAATCCCAAAGGCTCTTCCTGGATGCATGCCACCTCTGTGGGTCCCAAGACCCGTCATAGAGGCCAGCCCTTGGTAATGCAGTGGGCCATTCCTGTGAGGCGGGGGCACCTCGCAGGCGGAGGAGTTCATGTGCGGAGTATCGCATGTTGAAAAGTAGAGACAGCGGGAGAGAGTCATATCCTCAGAATGGGCAAGGCAAGTGTTGATGGTCCGACCAATGGGAGGCCACTTTGTCCGATGGTAAGTCACAAAGAGGCCAACAAACCCATATGGCAAGTAGGTGAGTAGCACCATCATCCCCACCATCGCTGGCACTGTAGATTCCCGGAAAAGGGAATCCCCCATAGGTCTTACAAAACCGGGTGGAATCCCCTCCCCCACCTCTTCCAAACAGGGCAGGGGGTCCAACCCGTCGAAAACAACAATGACCCAGCAATGGAAAATAGTAAATGGGACCAAAAAGACGCCGTTCTCAGGGCCGTTCTCAGGGCTCACCTTGATTCCACGCCGCGGCCTCGTCCAAACTTCCAGCACTGATGGTAAGGGCGGGCGCAGAAGTAAACTCAGCGGACCAGGCGCCGATGGACAAACGCGGGCGTGGGCCGTGTCCTTCCACATATCGCCCCAACCGCCTGCACAATGGCCGCCGCCATCCGCAAACTCCCATCAGGCCCGGTCTTCGTGTCCGCCACCTCTGCGAAGGACACGTACCTCAGCAGCCCAAAAGAGCACTCCCGGGCTGCTGGGAAGATGAAAGTACCGTCCGGAACCGAAGACGCCAAGATATCGAAGACGCCGGGAGAATTGCAGGCCGAAAAACAGCAGACTGCCAGCAGGCCGCCAGCAGCAGCAACTGCCAGCAGCAGGCCGCGCGCCAGACGAAATGGCCGCTCGCTCGCCGCATCGCCGCCCCCCGCCCATTCTCCACAGCCGCTAACTCAAGAAGGTCCAAAGACCTCTCCTGCGGCTGCTGGGATGACAGTCCACCGGGTCAGGGGGCATAGGCGGCTCAGCGAGTCTCAGGAAGCCGCCATCCTAGAGAAAAGCGTCCCTCGCTGTCTCCGTCTCAGCTGCGAGCCTCCATACCTCGTGCATGCGCAGAGCCGAATGTTGAACTAAGATGAACCCCAAAAACCATGGTTGACAGACTTGTCTACCATACTGCTAGGAAACTCTCCAAGTATCTTTTCTTACACCTTCCAAATTTATCAGATTCCTGGGGTGGACTATTTCAGAAGATGTTACAAGTCTGTGTAGGTCCTAGATGGTCTGAGGTGGCAATTAGTTTTAACTAGTCCAAGAACTGATCTTATTGTAGCAAAGGGTTTGATATATGTAGAGGGTTCTCCATTATTTTTTATCACAGTAGAGGTGCTTGAAGCAAAAATTGAGACCCAGTGTATGTCTATTGACATGTGTTGGGCCAAAGTACTTGGTGGCCATGAATTTTATAAATGTTCCTGACCCGTACTCCAGAATATGAAAGTCCAAATCTATACAAGCTCCAAGGATGAGGACATTATATTAAGGAGCCTGGTGAAAGGAACTCTTTGGGAAGCAGAGCAGGAAGTTTACCAGAATGTATAGAGAATTTTTTTTTTATTTGCATTTATATCCCGCCCTTCTCTGAAGACTCAGGGCGGCTTACACTATGTTAGCAATAGTCTTCATCCTATTTGTATATTTATATACAAAGTCAACTTATTGCCCCCAACAATCTGGGTCTTAATTTTACCTACCTTATAAAGGATGGAAGGCTGAGTCAACCTTGGGCCTGGTGGGACTAGAACCTGCAGTAATTGCAGGCAGCTGTGTTAATAACAGACTGTCTTACCAGTCTGAGCCACAGAGGCCCTTCATTTCACCAAAATGAGCTTGGTGAAGCTACTGCTGGTGAAACTAATGCACAAAGCTATTGTTGCTTGCAGGATTTGCCTACAACAATTTAGTACATTTCTTTATTGGCATATCTTTGTTTTGGGGCAACTTATTGCTACCATCCCACATGTTGCCTTTGATATCCTTGAATCTGCAATTCCCTGTGTGTTTCTGCAGAAGAGAAAATGACCCTGTCCCTATTAAAGAAGCAGCTGGTTCTGGCAAAAGCAAAAGCAACAGACAAGTGGGCCACAGACACACATAGACTAATTGATCCTTTTTGTAAACTTCAGCTTGGCATTCAGTACCATCATTCCAGGAATTCTTCACTGAAAACTGATTTATCTCACTGTGCCTGTTCAGACTTGTAGGTGGATCATCAACTTTTTGACAGGTGAAGCTAGGGAAAATTACATCTAGTACCTGGGCAATTAGTATAGTCCCCCCTCATGGCTCTGTTCTCTTTCTGTTGCTGTTCTCTCTATATTTTAAATTGGGTTTTATTTTCATATTTTTAATTTAGGCTTTTAGAATAAGTTTTTTACCGTATATACTCGAGTATAAGCCGAGTTTTTCAGCACGTTTTTTGTGCTGAAAAACGTCCCCTCGGCTTATACTCGGGTCTATACGGCTTATACTCGAGGTTTTTTTTTTTTTAAGCCCCTCGGCTTATACTCGAGTATATACGGCTTATACTCGAGTTTTTTTCTTTTTCACATTTTACCGGACGGAAGCCCTGCCGGTGCAGTGAGAGGGCGGGGCGGGGGAGCCGCCAGCCTTCTCAGCTGAGGGAGGGAGGCTTTCTCCAACCGGTAGGTGCCTCATTTCCCACCCTCGGCTTATACTCGAGTCCCCAGTTTACCCCAGTTTTTGGGGTAAAATTGGGGACCTCGGCTTATACTCGGATCGGCTTATATTCGAGTATATACGGTAATTGTTTTTAGACTGTATTTATCTATTTTTAAATGCCTGTAAACCGCCCTGAGTCCTTCGGGAGATAGGGCGGTATATAAATTTAAATAATAAATAAATAAATAAATAAATATACCAATGACTGCATTTCAAGGGAACTCACTGTTAAAGTACTGAAGTTTGCAGATGATACAATGGTCATTGGCCTCATTCAAGATAGTGATGAGTCTGAATAGAGATGACTTTGTGATGCAGTCAGAACAATCTGGAACTGAAAATGCTTAGAAATGTACAGATGAGAGTGGATTTTAGGAGGAGCCCTTCTATTTGACCACCTCTTACGATCTTTTGATAACACAGCATCAGCAGTTGGGTCCTTCAAGTTTTGGGGTTCTATAATCTCCCAGTAATATTACAACCATCATTAAATAGGCAAAGAATGTTCTTCCTGAATCAACTCAGGAAGTTCAGAGTGTTCCAGGAGCTGTTGATATAGTTTTACAGAGGAATTATTGAGTCTGTCATTTGTACGCTGCTCAAAAAAATAAAGGGAACACTTAAACAACACAATGTAACTCCAAGTCAATCACACTTCTGTGAAATCAAACTGTCCACTTAGGTAGCAACACTGATTGACAATCAATTCCACATGCTGTTGTGCACATGGAATAGACAACAGGTGGAAAGCATAGGCAGTTAGCAAGACATCCCCAATAAAGGAGTGGTTCTGCAGGTGGTGACCACAGACCACTTCCCAGTTCCTATGCTTTCTGGCTGATGGTTTGGTCACTTTTGAATGCTGGCAGTGCTGTCACTCTAGTGGTAGCATACAACCCACACAAGTGGCTCAGGTAGTGCAGCTCATCCAGGATGGCACATTGATGCGAGCTGTGGCAAGAAGATTTGCTGTGTCTGTCAGAATAGTCTCCTACCAGGAGACAGGCCAGTACATCAGGAGATGTGGAGGAGGCCATAGGAGGGCAACAACACAGCAGCAGGACCGCTACCTCCGCCTTTGTGCAAGGAGGGACAAGAGGAGCACTGCCAGAGCCCTGCAACATGACCTCCAGCGGGCCACAAATGTGCATGTGGCTGCTCAAATGGTCAGAAATAGACACCATGAGGGTGGTATGAGGGCCCGATGTCTACAGGTGGGGGTTGTGCTTACAGTCCAACACCGTGCAGGACGTTTGGCATTTGCCAGAGAACACCAAGATTGGCAACTTCGCCACTGGCACCTGTGCTCTTCACAGATGAAAGCAGGTTCACACTGAGCACATGTGACAGACGTGACAGGGTCTGGAGACACCGTAGAGAACGTTCTCTTGCCTGCAACATCCTCCAGCATGACCGGTTTGGCAGTGGGTCAGTAATGGTGTGGGGTGGCATTTCTTTAGGGGGCCGCACAGCCCTCCATATGCTCTCCAGAGGTAGCCTGACTACCTCTGGCGAGCCTGACTGCCATTAGGTACTGAGATGAGATCCTCAGACCCCTTGTAAGACCATATGCTGGTGTGGTTAGCCATGGGTTCTTCCTAATGCAAGACAGTGCTAGACCTCATGTGGCTGGAGTGTGTCAGCAGTTCCTGCAAGACGAAGGCATTGATGCTATGAACTGGCCCACCCATTCCCCAGACCTGAATCCAATTGAGCACATCTGGGACATCATGTCTCGCTCCATCCACCAACGCCACGTTGCACCACAGGCTGTCCAGGAGTTGGGGGATGCTTTAGTCCAGGTGTGGGAGGAGATCCCTCAGGAGACCATCCGCCACCTCATCAGGAGCATGCCCAGGCATTGTAGGGAGGTCATACAGGCACATGGAGACCACACGCACTACTGAGCCTCATTTTGACTTGTTTTAAAGACATTACACCAAAGTTGGATCAGCCTGTAGTGTTGTTTTCCACTTTAATTTTGAGTGTAACTTCAAATCCAGACCTCCATGGGTTGCTCAATTTGATTTCCATTGATAATTTTTGTGTGATTGTGTTGTCAGCACATTCAACTACTGTACATTGTGTTGTTTAAGTGTTCCCTTTATTTTTTGAGCAGCTTATTTCTATAACTGTCTGGTTGCAGCAACCAAGCAGGACATTACAGACTCTAATGGATAGTTAAGACTGCATAAAGGACAAATGCAAGCAGCCTGCCTTCCATAGAAGACCTGTATGTTGCTCAGGTCAGAAGGAGGGCTGAGAAGATATCTGCAGATCCCTCACATCCTGGACACAAATTGTTTCAACTCTATTACTCAGGATTGCACTACAGGGCGTTGCATGCCAAGACAGGGGACAGGGTTTTTTCCTTCATATCATCAATCCAGGGGTGAAATCCAGCAGGTTCTGACAGGTTCTGGAGAACTGGTAGTGGAAATTTTGAGCAGTTTGGAGAACCAGCAAATACTACCTCTGGCTGGCCCCAGAGTGGGGAATGGAGATTTTGCAATATCTTTCCCCCAGGAGTGGGGAGGGAACAGGGATTTTACAGTATCCTTCCCCTGGAGCGGGGTGGGAATGGAAATTTTGCAGTATCCTTCCCCTGTCAGGCCAACCAAGCCACACCCACCAAGCCACACCACACCCACCAAGCCATCCCCACAGAACTGGTAATAAAAAAAATTGGATTTCACCACTGCATCAATCTATTGAACATCTAATTCTCATAGTGCTGTCTAGTGTCTATGAATATTTACCCATGTAGTATCACTGTAGTATTAGCATTTATTATGATCATTTTAATTATTAATTACATAATGATTATTTATCCGTTGGTCATTGCTCATGTGAAAGTGTCCCCACCACTCACAACTATACATTGTACGTTATTTTTAATCACTACCAACCAAAACCTTCTCTCTCATGTTAATTCATCCCAAATTAAAACTATTTAGTGTTTAGTTATTTTTGTTGTTGTTGTTCTATAATGTGTTCGTTGATGGATTTTAAAGGTTTAAAGAAATTGTAAACACCAAAGGAAGTAAAAGGAAATGTCACTGAATGTATGTTATTTATTTTTTCTGATATTGGTTCATATGACACTGGTCCTTGGGTGAGAGGGTAGTTTTGCCCTAAACAGCCATGGAACTTTGTTATGCAAAATACTTTCTTGATCCATTTAGGTTTGTCATGTGGAAAGAAGAATAACATGTTACATTTGAAAGAAAACAACAGTAGCTGTCTCTCAGATGTATTTGATTGTCCTTTGCAAAGGATTACACCTCACTGAATCTTGTCTTTAGTACCAACTTCATAATCACTTTTGTAGCATCTGATCCAACTTTTCATTATTTAAAAACAGCACAGTTCTATAGAATATAGAGTAGTACAAGAATATAAGTTGGATGTGTGAAGAAAGCAACTATAATTCTCCATCAGAAAAATCATATTATTCATAAGTTTGTAAGTAAGAAGTGCATATATGCATTTTAAGAAATCATACAAATAAAACTTAGTATTTAAAATAACATAAAGTCACCAACATTTACTATATTATAGCAGATGAAAAAGCTGATTCAATAAATAGAAATTAATAAATGTTGTGAAATGCTTAAAACACTTTTTTCACTTCTTAGTAGTGCAGCCAATCAAATTATTTCATAAATATGACCTAGTGCTTGAAATCCTGAAGACAAGGAGAAATGCTTTTGCAATAAACAATATCATTATCATAAAGTAAACTTGATTAGGCTGGCTCTAGAGAAAATCAAAACTGGTTAGGGAGGCTTTCAACAAAGGATCCATTTAATGACAACTGTCAGTTTAATAAAAATCTTCTTTGCCAGTTAATGAGCTACAAGGTCAAAAAATAAAATCTGAAACATCAAATAAAGGGATGAAATAAATGCTGATTTATTTATTATATTATTAAAATATATGAATATGATTTCTTATCTACATAAATGCTAGATAAAATAGTTAGACGCTATATAAAGTATTCAGTTTTTTTAGCTGATCAATGACACATCCTACTATATATTGAAGAGCTCTGATGGAGGTCCAAGGCCACATATTCTACACCATAGAATGTTCTTTATGCACTTGTGAAAGTTAACTAGTAGATGTCCCATAGTAAAACCATTGTTTTAAACCTATTTTTTTCAGATAAACTATCATAATTGGAAATTCCCCAAATCAAGCAAAATGACAACCTTAGTTAAAAATGGTATTCTGATCTGTATCTCATATATGAAACCTCCCAAATGTTTCGTAAACAGTGAGAGATGTATGTATGAACAAGTCAAATTTATATTATATCATTTAAAAACTGTCTTAATCTCTTAATTCAGGGTAGAGTCAGGGCGATTGAATGGAGATAAGTGTTTGCTGGTCAGCTGCCCTTCTTGAGACTACGTGGAGATCACGGCAGATTTTTTTTTCTATGCGCTCTAGAAGAAAAACATCTACTGATACCTAGGATTGAACACTCAACTTTCCAAGTGGGAGGCGAGCATCTTCAGCACTAGGCCACCACTCCACTCTAATATACTAATAATAATGGTTTAATGTAGCATTAAAAAACACATAAAAACCTATGCTCTAAGCCAGGCACAACATACACCCAGAAGGTGTTGTGGTCCACCGGCGGCCTGCAGAGCTGGCAGCAGAGTTGGACAGTGAGGAGGTTGGGGAGGAGCATGGGCCAGTCCTGGAATCTGGGGAAGGCTCAGACAAGGGCTCTGCATTGGAGGAAGAGAGAGAGCCATCTGGGAGTTATGTGCTGCCTCTGGAGCCTCCAGAGTCAGATATCAGCGAGGCAGAGGAATAGGGGGTTCCTGTTCCCAGTGCGTGCATACGCAAAGCTGCCAGAAGGCAAGAACAGTTAAGATAAAAGGGACAACTCGGGAGTAGGGCTTGGAGATGATTGGCCTCTCCCATAAGACATAAAGGAGGAGCAAAGACATGTGAACCTTTGCAGGGAGCAACTTTTTTTCATTCTGGTTGGTTTAAATTCTAAAGCTCCATTTTGGGGTTGTGAATGAACATAATTCACAGCCATTGAAATAAAAAGAGGGTTTTGGGGACTAATTGTGTGCCTTTTACTGTCTCAGGAAGCCTAGGTCAAAACAGACCCAGTAGGATTTTAAAAAAATAATTCATTGCTGCCAAGCACCACTGCCATCAGGAAGAATCTGCTTCCACCACCTAAGTTTTTGCCATCATCTCCACCCCAGAAAACACAAGTGTCATGAACATCACCAACTCCATTGCTGTCACTGTACTACCAGCTGTTGAACAGCTGATTGGCATGCCACCTATTTAGTGGTGGGATTCAGCCAGTTCGGGCTGGTTTGGGCAAATCGGTAGTTAAATTGCTGACTGGCTCCACCGTTTCCCACCCTGCCCTTTCCAGGAGTCCCCACGTGCCCCATATTGGCTCCCAGGTAAGTGCAGGGAGGCTTTCTATGCCCAAAACAGGGCATGGGGTGTGTGGTGCCCTCTCGTGGCCCGTTTTTGCTCCCTGGGGGGGCAGGAGGCCAAGTGCTGCCTGTCAAACACCCCTAGCCACACCCACAATGGCCACTGCCACCATCCAGTCATTAGGGCAGATATCCAGTTGTTAAATTATTTGAATCCCACCACTGGACCTATTCCTTTGTGGCCCACAGTTTTTTAAAAGGTTCTGGCTCTTTCTCGTCTATGAGTTGTGCTGGCTTTCTCTAAACTCTTCCTTCTGGATGAATCAGGAAAACAATGAATAAAGTCTGACTCAGTGTGATTGATGGAACCATGTCAAAAATGACAGGGGTTACTGTCTCCATACTAGGATAACTTAATGATAAATTACAGAAAGCTAGACCAGAGAAGCAAGCAAATATTGGCTACATATTTAGATATATTTAGATCCATCTGGATATTTTCCATAATCTAAGCGTATGTTGCATCAAACAAATCACATAAATAGAGATAGACACCATTTGGTATAGATATTTTCTTGAAGGCAGTGGCTTTTAATGTCTCTTAATGTCTTGTTATTACCTTGAGTACCAGAAGGCATTTGCCTCCTATTACTTCTTGCTAGTAAACATAAGCAAGGAGCATTTATTTGCCTGTCTGTCCATCACTGTTCTTGCTAGAGAAATGACTATTAAGAAGTATCTGAAAACAAAGCACTGAATTAGTCTGCACCCAATTAGCTTCTGTCTATATCATGCTTGACTTGTATGTTCTGCCAATTTTCCTTTTGCCCCAGTTGCATATATTTAGAGGATTTCTTAAGGGACCAGTGAGAGATGAGGGTGGGTGTTTTGCTTATATAATACCATGGGCTGTCAACTGGAAACTGCTAAATCTGTGTGTACATAGTGCATGAAATTCATAAGGGATCCTTGCTTACATAAGTAACACTCTTATGTTACTTGAAATGATAAACAAATACAAATGCACCACCTTAAATTACTAGTGAATGATAGAGTATGTAAAATACATAGAATATAATAACAACACATAATTGTTAATTTTTAATGGTTATCATTATAATATCCTTAGTAGGTTTACCATTTCCTTCAATAGTTTACCATTTGGTATTTTTTTCCCTGCTTGTATCAAGCAAATGATGTTATTTCTCCCCTCAACACAGCTAAGTTGTTTTGTTCTGTTAGATGGCAAACCAAGAAAGGGCCAGTTCAGAGATACTTAGATATCTCTCTTGCTTTTCTTCAGCAAGGTGCCCAGATTCTCAGGCAAGTAATCTATAGTTTATTTATTTATTTATTTATTGAGTACGTATTCAATAATATATATAATTATAAGCATGAATTGAATACATAAAATGAGTACAATTAAAGGGAACATTAGGACAGGAATGGTAGGCATACTGGTGCTCTTATGCACGCCCCTTACAGACCTCTTAGGAATGGGGTGAGGTCAACAGTAGCCAGTCTAAGGTTAACATTTTGGGGGTTTTGGAATGAAACCACAGAGTCAGATAGTACATTCCAGGCACTGACCACTCTGGTCAATATTTCTTTTTAATTGTGTGGGATAATAGTAAATAGGTACTCAAATTTATCAATTTAATATAATGTGAATGTAGAAGTTTCAATCAGTAAAAGTTGGCTTTGATCAGAACTTAGCAGGAGCATCTATCCAAAGCTTCTTTTTCTTTCTTCTGTATCAAAGGGAGTAATTAGTTGATCACCAATCATGGAGAACGTATGCCTCTCCAAATTTTCTTCACTGCAATTCCTAGCATCCTTCTCCACTGAGACAGGGCTGCTGGAATATCTAAAGGGTTATAGCTTCCTCATAAAGACAGGTAGTTTTGCAAGCACCATGGACCCGGTATGTTAGAATAGCAATTTAAAGGGGCTATTATCTTATTCAGCAGGAACTCACTGAAAAAGAATTCTCAATCTGATAAACCAAGCAAAGCCATTTCTACAGCTTTAGAACAATACCACACCTGTGCATAGAGGTCTGCTACATCCTGCTGTCTCTGAATCTCCAGGCCAATTTTTTTTTCTGATGACACCACTGTTGAAAAAGGCATTAAAAGAATGCAAGCAACTAAAAGCTACAGTCAACTATCATGCAGAGCATAGTGCTTTGTAACAGGAAAAAAAATGGGGAGGAAGTAATGAAAATAGAAAGAAAATGGAACAATGGGTTATTTATCAAATCCCTTCAGAACTGTGATTAGATGATTCAAAAATCTGAAATTTAAAGAAGAATTCAACAGAGGGGATTTTTTTTGTCATTAGATCCCATGTGGTTTATGCATCAGATCCCTGATATTATCCCATAGAAATACATGCAAAACAACATAGTGATAGTAACTAATGATGCCCTTTAAAAGCTTACAATTAGAGTGAACACCAACCAAGAAGTTCTATACCCAAAGCTTCCTTGGTTAAATAAAAAGCCATTGTCACAGTCTAATCGCCCCCCCCCCTTTTTTTTTTCAGAGAATGGTCAGAGACATTAGCCAACTCTTTCACCTTTTCTTCTCTTATCATTGCCCCCAAGTGAGTGATAGACTTACACACTTTAATAGACTTTTTAACATTTTTGTGGTGCAATGGCTTCTTGGTGAAGATGCTGGGCTTATCAGCTAAAAAGCCAACAGCCCGGATTTGATACCAAGTGTTGTATAACAGGGTAAACACCTGCCTGAAAGTTCTAAAGCATGAAAATGAAAGTAGATAAATAGAGATGTGGCTATCAATAGGTACCACTTCAGTAGGGAGGAAACAGTGCTTCATGACGCCATGCTGGCCACATAACCAACCACAGAGACATCTTCAGACAATGCTGGCTCAATGGCTTTGAAATGAGACAAGTGCTTCCCCCTATAGCAGAGTAAAATTTGCAGGGACTGCTTTCCTTTTTGCTTTCTTTTTAACATTTATTATTATGCATTACTGCATTACTATTACTAATAATCTTCCTATCATTCCTATCACCCATCTCCTCCCACTCATGACTGCATGACTGTAACTTGTTATTGTATCCTTAAGATTTATATTGATTGTTTCCAAGTATGATTCGATTGCTTATTTGTACCCTACAACCGTCATTGTACATTATGATTCTTGACGAATGTATCTTTTCTTTTTATATACATTGAGAGCATATGCACCAAAAACAAATTCCTTGTGTGTCCAATCACACTTGGCCAATAAAGAATTTTATGTATTTACTATGATTTTCCATGGGAGGGATACTATATACTCCTTTCTTTGATAATGAAACCAAATTGATTTTTGTATTGGCCACATTAAGGCCAGACATGAATGGTTATATCACAGAAAAATGTTTGGCTACCTTGGATGATGAGCCAAGAATTATTTATTTATTTACCATTTGGCAAAAATGTTAAGAAAACACATCACAATTACATTCTCAATGAGAAAATATGAAACTACATATTCTGTTTACATATTCAAAGGTAGACTATTTATACAGTCAATACATGATGGAATTGCATACAGTGTCTGGAATTCCCTTAATAGGCGCTCAGAGGACATTGTCTTCTTTGGAGCCCGCTCCAGAGTTTTTCCCATTTATAGGGGAGGCTAGCACACCTGCCATGTTAAGTCCTAATCCTATTAAGGATTGACTAGGTCTGACAGAGTAGATTGAATCCTTTGGTTCAGCTGTGAAGCAGGGAATGTTGTACACTCTGGAGGAGCAATAGAGGACCATTCTTGCAACATTCAATTAATGTTGAAAAAAGTACTGGTTATTTTCTCTTAACATAAAATTACTATATTTTAATAATTTTAACAACCTACAATTTGCTAACATTTCATTCAAAATTAATATTTTAATTATTTTCTCTTAATAGTTAATAACCAAAAGGATGAAATAATACAATTGCTTACTATCTTACAAAAAAGTCGTACAACATATTTTTATATATTATCCACATGCTGTAGAGATCACTTGTCCAAGAAATGGGTCCTAAAACTCAGAAAATTGCTTTCTTTTTAGTACCATCAATTTTCTTTGGCTAAAGAACTACAGGAACTTTAAAGCATATCCCAAAATATGAAGGATTAAAGGATTTATTGGATTTCAAAGAAAATATGTGTGGTTTACGTAAGTTAGCTACATGTCTTTGCAGTTGTTGTTCTATAAACACAACCAACTTTTTGTGACCTGATGGACATCATGTTGCCAGGACTGAGACTGTCAATAAATGTTTTCTTATTATAAGCTCATGCTACATCATCAACGATCATTTCTAGCTGCCTTCTGTCAGTCTCTTTTTCAAGTTTCTTTTATCTTTCTTCAGGGTCTTCACAAATGAATGTGACCAATGTATTTAAGCTATACTTCATTTCCACTGAAATCAGTGGGAAAATTAATTATAACTAATTTAGAGGTGGTTAATTTAGTTCAGTGTTGATGGTCAGGATTGAGAAAAATACCAACAGTGAACTTCCTAGGGATCTCCACAGGGTGGGCATCAGTCAATCAATATGATGTCCACAACATGTGATCAAAGCCACAAGTTGTATTGGGTATGGGTTCACATAGGTCACATAGTTGTGGTTGCCATCCTGACTTTTTTTTTACTTTCTCCCTGGCAAAGGAAAAAAAAACAGATCCAGGAAACTACAGACCTATCAGCCTAACCTCAATACCAGGGAAGATTTTGGAAAAGATAATCAAGGAATGAATCATCGAACACCTAGAAGCAAACAAAATAATAACCAAAAGCCAACATGGGTTTGTCAAAAACAGATCATGCCAGACTAATCTTATTGCATTCTTTGACAAAATGACAAAATTAGTGGACCAGAGGAATGCTGTCTATATAATTTACTTGGACTTCAGTAAAGCATTTGATAAAGTAGACCATAACCTACTACTAGATAAAGTAGAAAAATGTGGGTTAGACAGCACCACCACCAGATGGATTCATAACTGGCTGACCAACCACACTCAATTTGTAGTCCTCAATGGAACTACATCCACATGGAGGGAAGTATGCAGTGGAGTACCAAGGCTCTGTTTTAGGCCCAGTACTCTTCAACATCTTCATCAATGACTTGGACGAGTGGATAGATGGGGAACTCATCAAATTTGCAGATGACACCAAGCTGGCAGGAATAGCCAACGCTCCAGAAGATAGGCTCAAGATACAGAAAGATCTTGACAGACTTGAACATTGGGCACTATCTAACAAAATGAAATTCAACAGTGAAAAAAGTAAGGTTCTACATTTAGGCAAAAAAACCAAAATGCACAGGTACCATATATGTGGTACCTTGCTCAATAGTAGTAACTGTGAGAGGGATCTTGGAGTCCTAGTGGATAACCATTTAGATATGAGCCAGCAGTGTGCAGCAGCTGCCAAAAAGCCAACACAATTCTGGGCTGCATAAATAGAGGGATAGAATATAGTGACCAGACGTCCCGCTTTTGGCAGGACAGTCCCGCTTTTTAATAATTTGTCCCTCGTCCCGCGGCAATTCCAAAAAGTCCCGATTTTTTTTTTGTTTCACTCCCATTCTGAAAATGGGAGGTGGCAACGCAAGAGGAGGAGGCGGAGAAGGGGGAGTGGTGGAGAAGGGGGCGCGAGAAGGAGGAGAGATGCCACTTGACTTCACCCGAGAGGAAGAGAAGAGCGGAGAGGAGAGCTGAGGAGAGCCGAGCCTGCCTAGGAGAGCCGAGCCTGCCTGGAAGAGCGGAGAAGCAGCAGCCGCTCCTCCTTCTTCAGGCAGGTGGCAAGACTCAGCACGCATGCACAGCCCCCCCCCCCCCCCCCGGTCAATGGTGTCCCACTTTGCCATCGCTGAAATCTGGTCACTTTAGGATAGAATCAAGATCACGTGAAGTGTTAATACCACTTTATAATGCCTTGGTAAGGCCACACTTGGAATATTGCATTCAGTTTTGGTAGCCACGATGTCAAAAGGATGTTGAGACTCTAGAAAGAGTGCAGAGAAGAGCAACAAAGATGATTAGGGGACTGGAGGCTAAAATATATGAAGAACAGTTGCAGGAACTCGGTATGCCTAGTTTAATGAAAAGAAGGACTAGGGGAGACATGAGAGCAGTGTTCCAATATCTCAGGGGTTTCCACAAAGAAGAGGGAGTCAAACGATTCTCCAAAGCACCTGGGGGTAGAACAAGAAGCAATGGATGGAAACTAATCAAGGAGAGAAGCAACTTAGAACTAAGGAGAAATTTCCTGACTGTTAGAACAATTAATCAGTGGAACAACTTGCCTGCAGAACTTGTAAATGCTCCAACACTGGAAATTTTTAAGAAAATGTTGGATAGCCATTTGTCTGAACTGGTGTAGGGTTTCCTGCCTGGGCAGGGGGTTGGACTAGAAGACCTCCAAGGACCCTTCCAACTCTGATATTATTATTATTATTATTAAATTCTTGAAAATTAACTCAAGATTGCCCAATGAAAGCAATATGCACCTGAATCCAGCATTTGCAGTTATTTCCATTTCTTAGAGTTGGTCATACATTTAGTGAAGAGGCACAGAGACTATACTTGCAACATTATAGGTAGCTATGATAATACGAACCAGAATTACCTGGACAATTAGGCTCTTCTGGTATCCAACTTGGAGTTGAATGCACGTTTTCAATCTTCCTTTCCTCACTCACACACAGTTTTTGTGCCAGTTCGGCAGGCTGCTAGAACATAAATTGCAGGCTATAAATCATTCACAGCCAGAGATAAGTATGCACAGGTTGTTTCACAGTTAGTATAAAACATGCAGCCTTTGAAAATATCCTTTCAGAGTATCTTGAGGCTAGAATGTGCTCGGGTCCAACAGGTCAGGCATGGATCAAACAATCAGATGATGAATAAACAATCAATCAGATGATGAATCTGGAGGAAAGGCAAAAGACATGGTGAGGCAAAGATGTGGTAAATCGATGTACATGGAGGCCACAGCTGAAGTTTGAAGAGGGAGATAACCCACAGTAAAACTCTGCCTAGTGCATAGGTGAACTACAGTAACCGTGATTTGCCAAATCTGCTGTCCTTTTAATTAGCCTCTCTCTGTGTGCCTAGGACTAAAGAATTGAACCTCTGAATCTGAGAGACTGACAATGGGGGTAGTTGGAGTGTCCTGGAAACTATCTGGATCTGCTAAAGGTAGAGTGGGGACTATTGGCTCTAGTACTGCTGCATCTCCAACATCAGGACTTTTACTATAAGATACTTGGGTTCCAGCCCACCTCTTGTCTTCCAATAATGATTATGCTAACCTACTGGTAGACTAGATCAGGGGTCTCCAGCCTTGGCAACTTTAAGACTTGTGGACTTCAACTCCCAGAATTCCTCAGCCAGCTTTGCTGGCTAAGGAACTCTGGGAGTTGAAGTCCACAAGTCTTAAAGTTGCCAAGGTTTGAGAACCCTGGACTAGATCGCACTCTGAGAAAATCTTACTGCATTAATTGCGCTATAACCTGTCAGAAGGCCATACTGTTTCATATTTACTAGTGATTTTTATCAATGCTCTGAGATCACTACAATGAGATACTCATATTTAGCAGCTGGAATTGTTAGTTATTCCTCAACACCAAGAAAATTCATCTGAGTATTTATTTAGTGTTATTTCAATCATTCATTTAAATTTCTGATATGTAGCCATATTATAAATATGTAAAATGTACCCCTTTTCCTTTCATCTTCATCTGAGTGTAATGTTTAAGAGTCAGACCAAGTGAAATTGTTTTGCTTTTTAAAAACTTAGTTAAATAAGTGCTTTCAGTTAAGTGTTGGAACTTGAGACACATTAGTCACAAAAGTCACAATCTTAATATAAAGCTGAAGAATAGGAAGATAAGTAGGAAGGAAAAAGGAAGACAGGAATAAGGAAAGGTTCTTGGAAATCTTCCAAAGAGACTTCAGGTACAACGGTTGTTTTTCTTGATTTTTTAAGGACATAATTGGATCAAGAAATTGTGCTGGTAGAACAGGAACCAATAGGCTAACCAAGTTTCAGAGGTTATTGATTTTTTTCTGATATAGCTCTCTTTAAAATCTTTAGAATATGTTGTCATCTTTCTAGAACAGGGATCCTCAATCCCCAGGCTGTGGCTTGTTTGGAAGTGTGCCGGCCCAGCTACTCATGTGAGTAGCTGGCCGGCATACATGTGTGAGCATACAGCTTGACTTGAGTGAGTGGCAGGCTGGCACACATGTATGCAGCTTGACTTGCATGAGCAGTGAGCTGGCATGTATGTGTGCATGTACTTGCACAGGACTTGCACAGGACAGTTCTTCTCTCCCTGCCTGGCCACTAATCTTTCACCATTTCTTATACAGACCATTCTGATAATTTTTCTTTGCTCTCTTCAATTTTGCCATAAATGTGTGACTGCCACTGGCTGTCTTTATTAGCATCTTAGTTTTGCATCTTTCCCCTATTGGCAGTTAATGGTTGATTGCAATTTTCTGCTTGCCTAGCTTCTGAGTTTTATGCTAACTTTCTACACATATTATTATATGTGATTAGCTATCAAATTCTTGCAGAACATTATTTCTCCTGCTATATCTAAGGAAAGAAATAGGGGAGTACAAGAAAGACAAAATAAGAAGTCCTGCTATCTAAAAAATAAAGGACAAAAAAACTTCATATTTAATATGTGAGTATAAGCAATATGTGAGTATAATTTTGGAACATTATTATTTATGACCTAGAGAAGATTTTCTCAACTTGATATCCTATAGATAGGTTGAATTCTAGACTACAGAATCATGATCCTGGAGAAGACTCACTCACTTAAGCCATTCATATCCACAAGAGTTACTTCATCAGCACTTTATTTTGAGAGTCGACAAGATTGCTCCTTTTTGATAACTCTTAAAAGTCAGTCATTTGTAATGTTGCATATTTTACAAGTTGTTACCTCAAGGTAACGTAATAATTTTATTTCAACTAAAACCATAATATGTGAAGTGAACATTAAGTTAAAATAATAATTTTGGATCATGTGAATATGGAGATTCATTGTATTTTTTATCCTTATTCATGGATGATTAATACTGTTCTGGCAACCACATTTTAGCTAAATGCTTCAACATTTCCTTCCTTCTTTCCTTCCTCCCTGCCTGCCTGCCTGCCTGCCTTTGTTATTTTTATAAATAATTCAAGGTGGCAAACATACGTCCTCCTCCTCCTCCTTTTATTTTCCTCTCTATTGTCACATACTCAGCCCAGTCCTGCTCTTGAAGAGTATTCAAAGATCCATATTGGTGTAGCTCACATACAGATATGGGCATATCTTAACTGCCCATTGATACTAATTTTGAGAAGTACAATTTGAGTGGAATTTAAGGTGCTGTTGTCATCTTTAAAGCCTTTCATGAGTATCTGTCAAACTGCCTAATGCTATTAGTACCTGCCTATCCATTTGGCAGAATCTCCTTTCATACTTTTAGAGCATGCCATCTTCAGGGTTCTCAACTGCTGTTCCCCTTTTGTAGACCAACACTTCCCCTGACATCTTCTCTGCTAGACTATATGGTCATCCTAGGAGGCCCATGTTATATTATTGTTGTATTTGATGCTGGTAGTTTGATTTGTTTTCATGTTTTAACCTATGAAAGTAAGTAAATATTAAGCCAAAAATGAAATATTTGTATTCTATTTCTCCAGACACTTCTTTTCAGAGTGCTTGAAAGAGCTAACTGAAAATATCTTCTCCTATCTAAAGGCAAGTACATCTCAGTCCTTTCCACTTGTAAGCATATTTGATGTTGTATTATTAATTATTGAAACAAAAAAGAACAAACTATGTATTTTTCTTGCAATTCAGGATTTTTCCTGGGACTTTTTAAAAAAAATCTGGGATTAAAAACCCAGAGCCTTTATTCCATGAAAGCAATTCATATAAAACAGGCAATAAAACATAATATGTGAATATAACAATGCATGTAGAAACTAATCCAAGAATGCAAAGGTTTTCATCAGTTATTCCCCCTGCTTCTCCCTCCCACCCACCATACAACAGCATGTGTTCTGCCAGAGCACAAATTAATTTTATGGCTTTTGTGAAGTGATTTATTCTAGCTGAAAGAAATAGCAGTAATTTATCATGAAATTCAACAGTGTAGCTTATAGAGAGAAGAATACCCTTAATGCTTTTATTTCTATTGTTTTTATGCTATCCATTACCAGAGTGTGCAGCAAAATTATATTATTGTTACTACATTTTTTTCTAATTTGGTTATATCAAAAGTTGGACTTGCTTTGAAATAAACGTATGTATAAAGAAGCCTTTTAAATTTAGCATTCATGCATACTGGCAAATTGACCAAGGAAGTTGCACCCAAGATACTCAAATAATGGGGATTCTGGGCAAGCTATGGCAAACTGAAGACAACTCAGTAATGACCAGATGACTGTAACAGAATGAGGAGCTGGAAAATGGATTACTCCTCAGAATTCATCTCTGGATAAAGGAGAGGACCTGGGCAGAGATGGGTTTCAGCAGGTTCTGACCAGTTCTGGAGAACCAGTAGCAGAAATTTTGAGTAGCTCAGAGAACCGGTAGTAAAAATTCTGACTGGCCCTGCCCCCATCTTTTCTCTGCCTCTCAAGTCCCAGCTGATCGGGAGGAAATGGGGATTTTGCAGTAACCTTCCCCTGCCATGCCCACCAAGCCACACCCACCAAGCCATGCCATGCCACGCCCACCAAGCCACACCCACAGAACCGGAAGTAAAAAAATTTGAAACCCACCACTGGATCCGGGATCACCTACAAGCATACCATATAGTGGCTCCCCAAGAAGAAACAATAAGATTTGGTTTCCAGTGGGTTTTAGAGCCTCATAGCCCAGGCCACAGTTTGCACCTTCAAAAGGACACTGGAATTGCATACTTCCTTCCTTGCTTACCAGTTTTTGGGATATTAAGAACTTTAGGAATGTTATCCCAATGGTGCTTTTTCAAGACACAGCTAGATTTTCCTTATTTTTCCTTGGAGACATTTTGCTTCTCATCCAAGAAGCTGCTTCAGAAAACAAAGTAAGTCCAGCTGCCTCTTGAAAAAGCTCCACTGAGACAATCTTGACCTGGATGACTGAGAATCTCCATAGACATTTAGAGAAGTCAAGTTTCACTTCATTGAATGAGAATCCTTCAATCCTTGGTGGAAGATTTATTATGCAAATTAAGATTTAAGGACTTATTTTGAAACAAACAACAGAAAGATGCTTACAAATTTGATTTTGAAATATTAGAAAAGAACTAAGATGGATTTGAAATAAGAATTTGAAATTAAATATAAGAATCCTTCTTTGTTTAAAAGGATTATTTTAAAATATATGAATATTTTGAAGTTTAAATTTCCGTAGAAAACTGTTGTGGATTGGAGAAAAATATAATAAGATAGAACTCTGAATATTGGATACTAAAGAGAACAAAAAATTAAAGTTTATAATTAAACAAGAAGAGACCCACTAATATAAAATAAAGCAAAAATATTTTAACTTTGGATGAATTCCAGGATATTTGGAAACAACGCACTCAGAAATTTCTCTTCAGATTGTCTACTACTATAATAATGGTTTTAGAAGAGGAGACAGAAGATAATAAGACTGAGGCTAAGACTCTTTCGACTATGAGTTTAGAAATCACAGGTTACAAGAATGATACGAAAGAAGTTGTTGTACTGGATTTACAAATGAAATGATTGATGTCTTGATAACTAAAAGGGATACACAAATAGTAAATCATAAGAGTGATTTGGACAACTTGCTTATTTTTTGTTGTATTTTTAGAGAAAGTGATAAGTTTTGGTATTGAAAGTAAAGAAATATAAAGGTTTATTTGATTAATAGGTATGTATGTATATTGTTATTTCTAGTAGTTCATAGAGAATTTTTGCTGATGGGAAGGATTAAAGAAAGGGTGTAAAACTGGCAGCCCACGGGCCAGATGTATCATGTGCAGGCCATGGCCACCCGAGCTCCGCAAAGGCAAAAAAGTTACAATACATCATGTGACATCACATGACACGATCGAGTTTGACACCCATGGATTATAATGATGCTGTAGGTTCCCAGGAAGCAAAGAGCACATTCCAAAGAAAGGGGTGAGAGAAGAGGCAGCACAGACAGGAACTGAATAATGGGAAGAGGAAGAGATTTAGTATAGTTCCTCCCTAGAATCTCCCAAGGTTAGTTTAGGGTAGAGGCATTTAATTGGCAAGATTCTGTCTATAAGGCATGAACACATAAAGAACTGAATTTTGGCTGGATTGTTTGTTCTTGGGCTAGATCTGACAACCAGTTAGGATAAAATGTTGAGGCTCTAAAATGTGCTTATAGGTAAGAGAGGAGATACAGGAAGAAGAGACCTTAAAATATCTGAGAAGGCGACCAATTCTGAAATTGTATGTCTTGAAGAATAAAAAAGTCATTTTTATATTTCTTTTTTTTACTACTTTATATTTTTTTTATTCTTTATTTCCTTAGTTTGCACTAGTTTATCTTTTAATAAAAATATTGCTTAACATGAAACTCAAATATAATTTTCTCAGTGGGCACAGTCACATTTATACACAATAAAGAATAATTAGCTTAGACAGGTGTTGTCATTCAAACAGATGAAAAGATAATTTTATACACATAGGAAAACAAGGAAGCATGGAGAAATGATCTTTCAATTATAAAGAAAAAAATGACTTTTTAGCCTGAGAACTTGCATTCTGTGTATCCTAAAATGAACAAGTAAATATGCCAAATATGCTCATTATCGGAATCTGTATGGCAATATAGACTAGGGCTAGGGGAAATCATTGAAGGAATAGGGAAAACATATTCCAAGAAAAGAAATAGGTGAAACAGAGTGAGGTAGGTTTGAAATTACCTTGGCTGGAGAGGACAGCAAGCAAAAGGATGAAAGTATAATTTTGCAAGAATTATTGTATTATTGCAATCAAGCTAAATATCAGAATTTTAAATCAAGCAATTTAAGGAAATGGAAAGATACTATCCCTAGAAACAGAAACTAACTCTCAGAATAAAAGGAGATGATGCTAGGTAAGAATAATAAAGACCTAAAGGAGCCATAGATCCATTTCTTCAGCTCACATTCTGGACATGAAATGAGTCTGAAAAGGAAAGGAGAAGTATTCCAGGATGACTACACTTTCTGGACAAAGAATTCAAGTGTCATAATAACTATGGATATTTCTTGTATCTGCAAGAAACAGGAACTGGATTAGGATAAAGAATCTGACAAAATTATTTATTTATTTTATTTTATTTATTTATTTTGTCACAACAACATATGTAAGTATCATACAGAAAGGTTATATAGTATATAAACATATATATGAGTAAATATTAGGAGGTATAAGCATATATATATATATATAGGAAGAAGAAAAGAAAAACAATAGGACAGGAACGGTAGGCACGTTTGTGCGCTTATGCACATCCCTTATGGTCCTCTTAGGAATGGGGTGAGGTCAATAGTAGAAAGTTTTAGGATAAAGTTTTTAGGATTATGGGAAGAGACCACAGAGTCAGGTAAAGTATTCCAAAACTGATGATTCTGTTACAGAAGTCATATTTTCTGCAATCTAGATTAAAGCGGTTGACATTAAGTTTAAATCTATTGGTTGTTCTTGTATTATTACAATTAAAGCTGAAGTAGTCTTTAACAGGAAGGACATTACAATAGATGATTCTATGAGTTAAACTTAGGTCTTGTCGAAGGCGACGGAGTTCCAAGTTTTCTAAGCCTAGGATTTCAAGTCTAGTGGGATAAGTCTAGTGGGATAAGGTATTTTGTTATTTACAGAGGAATGGAGAACTCTTCTTGTAAAATATTTATGGACACGTTCAATTGTATTGATGTCAGAGATATGGTGAGGATTCCAAACAGGTGAGCTGTATTCTAGAATTGGTCTAGCAAAGGTTTTATATGCTCTGGTTAGTAGTGTAGTATTTTTGGAATCCTTGAAGACCCAGGATATAGTTTAGTGGTCTAGTTGAATCCATTTTCACTGTCTCTCATTGTGCAACTTAGACTCAGAAACAGGTACACAGTCACAAGGTTTGTGAGAGGATTACAATCTCCATGTTGAGCTCCTATGAATATAGTTGAAGAACTGCCAGATTGCTGGGAAGAGTGCTTTTAGTAGCAGACTATTCAGAACAGTGGTGAAATTCATTTTTTTTTACTACCAGTTCTGTGGATGTGGTGTGGCTTGGTGGATGCAGTATGGGAAGGATACTGCAAAATCTCCATTCCCACCCCACTTTGGGGCCAACCAGAGGTGGTATTTGCCAGTTCTCCAAACTACTCAAAATTTCCGTTACCGGTTCTCCAGAATCTGTCAGAACCTGCTGGATTTCATCCCTGATTCAGAAATATAAAGTTATCCCTAAGTAGCCCATCTACTTCATTTCAGTCCAAGCCAGTCAGTAGTACTTGGATGGAATCAAGGTTTTTTTTTTTCCTGGGCTAATTCAAATCCCAAAACAAGTGTTATAATAGCTTATCTTACTTTATTCCTTTTGACACTTGCTTCTTCTAGCTGTAAAAACATGGTCAGAACTTTGCAAAAATTTTGCAATGCTTCCTAGGTAAACCTCTGAATAAACACATAGTGGAACCTTTGGCTCTAAACTAGATCCTCATTTTATCCCAACCTTCATCTTTGTGCTAAGGTGAAGCATGAGGTACGTAGATTTTTCAACACTAAAATCAGAATTTGATACTTTGCATATAACAATCTTAAGTATATCAAATTCTTAAGCATTTTATTGTAATAACTCAAAACAGGTCCCACAATCCATTTAGTTATCTGGTACTAGAAGGTCCATCAGTTTAAGAAATTTTGACTAGAAGGTTGAAGTCTAGAAAAGATAGTTGAAAGTAGAAGCTGTGCTGCTGAAAAAGTCTGTGCCACAGAACTCATTAATATCTTCATAAATGTTTTATAAGTCCCCCCACCAAAAAAGTTTCATACCTCTTTGCATGTGAATAGTTAATGAATGCCTTTCAAACCTGACTAGCCAGGTTTTGCACACATTTAGGTTGGCACCGAAAGCCAGTTTTGGCTTGGTTCCACAAAGAAGTAAACATAAAAGAAAGAAGATAGAAACTCATTAATGCCTATAAAACATTTCAAGTAATTATATGAAGGTACAAAAAAGATCCCTGTGTGGATAAAGCAATATTCTTTCCCCCCCAAATTAATCTAGCTGAATTTCCAATGATGCAAATCCTCAATCATCATCTCCACTGCAGAAGAATTGGACTAGGAGCTATCTTTCAGTTGCCATTTGGGAATCATTTTTCAGCAAACAAATCTGAACTAAACAAATGGTCTCTTGCCTGCCCAACATTTATGACCATCTGTTTGGAAATCATCAAACCTTTTTAAAGAAAGACCAGAATCTTTCCACCCAAAATTCATTCCATGTCATGAAGATTTGGTGTGGCATTTAGCCAGATGCAGAATTGTCACTCATCCAACAAGAAGAATCTCCTTGTTACGAAGAACTAAAAGTCAATTCTCCTTTTTTAAAAAATTGCAGTTTAACCCTTAACTAACACAAAAAATGGCTGCTGTTGCTGCTGCGTCTGCTATTTCTCATCAAGCTAAGACAACAGAATTAAAAAGGGCAAGGTTGTCCCATTCTCTTTGGAAGGGCAATAACCAGGAAGCTAAGAGTTTTGTAAGTTATTGTCTTGGTTGTGGAATTTTCCTTTTGGGTGGAGTTGGGATGGAGAGATTTTTGTTGTTCCAAACCCATCTCACTACCAACATCACTATTTTTCAGTGTCCTGTTCAGTAGCTGTTTGATTGCTTAACTTTTGTCCTGACCTTATCGAAAGGAAATAATTTGTGGGAAATGAAACTGGAATAACAAAATAGAGATAAGGTACATATCATTGGGGATTTTTGTTCCTAAACTTCACTGAACCATTATTTCTTGCGGTCCCCATTAATTTTAGTAAGGCTTCTTCAGGACACACTGCCAATGAATAAAAACTTTAATTTTCTTTATTTAGAGCATCCTTTAATCCTTCATCTACAATTAATAAGAATTACTATTTTAAAAAGTTCACAAGAATCCTTAGTTGTTACTGAAACATAAAAGAAAATGTCTGGCCTTTCATCATCTGAAACATGTATATAAGACTTTGGAAATCAAAGTTTCTTTTTATTCATATCAAAGGAGACAGCTTTGGAAAAAAAAAACCTAGCTGTAGCTATTTGCCTATGGTGAAAAAAGAAAGAGGAAAAGTAAAGCTGACACCCAGCATTGTTTGAGACAAGACAAGATGTTCAGGGCTGCTGGTTTGTGAACACTTCATTAGACTGGGCAAAATGAACAGAGATATGTTCTTTTCCCCATTTTTGTGAAAAGTATAGAAATTCTTTGTGTGTCTTAAAATGCAATTTTAAAATATTTTAACACTAAGCCATAGGATTTGAATGCTTATCCATTGCTCTAGCTAAGCCAACAAGTAGGGCTTCTTCTATGAAGACTTTCCTCTTAGTCTGCTGGTTTCTGATGGGCAAAAGTGAATGCTGCTGCTTTGAGCTACTATATTTAGTTGCGAGAGATGCCGCTTGCTTGTTCAAGATAGCAATCACTATAAATGTTTCATTGAGGTTCATAGTTGAGTAGACCCTGTTTATTATCATGATCCTTCATTTTGGGATGAAATGCATTTTTCTCTCATTTTACCAACAAGGTGAATCAAACCAAATCTTTTTCTTTTTTTCTAAATGTAAGCAGCAGTAAAACATATAGTTCTAAGGAATAAGTAAAGGACTGAAAGAGTGGCTGCAGATTTTGAAAAGTGAAATCATTATTTTTTTAAAAAAAATTTATTTATTGAAATGATACAATGAGTGATCTCATGATGAAATGTAATATGAGAAGTCTTGGCTTCTATTGGATTTCATACCTAAATCAAATGTATTCATTTATCCACTGCCCACACAATACTATTTTTTTTTTTTTTTGCAAAATGTTTACCAATGTTTCAGATTTCAAAAGGATTATTTTAGAACATGGGTTTCCTTTCCTGATAGGTCATCTAAATTAATGTGATCTGGTGCAGGGGTCTCCAACCTTGGCAACTTTAAGCCTGGAGAACTTCAACTCCCAGGCCTGGTCTGTATTGAGCATTGAAAATAAAAGTTAGTCACAGGTGGATTTTAAAGAGGCAGTTAGGAAATATTAATTGATAGCCATCCAAAAACTCTTTTCTGTCTATCTCTTACTAGGACAGGTTGAAAGCCAGTCATTCCCCACGCTCAGCTTTCCTTATTTCCTTCCTTTCACCATAAAAATGTCAAAATATTTTTAATCCCTTATCAAGTAAAAGGGATTATTATAACAGTTCATACACACAACTGCATATTAATCCCATTGGAGGCTTTATAATTTATTTTGGGCTGATCATTTTTCTATCTCTTATAGAAATGGGAATATACCGTATATACTCGAATATAAGCCGATCCGAGTATAAGCCGAGGTCCCCAATTTTACCCCAAAAACTGGGGTAAACTGGGGACTCGAGTATAAGCCGAGGGTGGGAAATGAGGCACCTACCGGTTGGGGAAACCCTCCCTCCCTCAGCTGAGAAGGCTGGCGGCCCCGCCCGCCCTCTCACTGCACCGCAGGGCTTCCGTCCGCAAAATGTGAAAAAGAAAAAAAACCTCGAGTATAAGCCGTATATACTCGAGTATAAGCCGAGGGGCTTTAAAAAAAAAAACAACTCGAGTATAAGCCGTATAGACCCGAGTATAAGCCGAGGGGAAGTTTTTCAGCACAAAAAACGTGCTGAAAAACTCGGCTTATACTCGAGTATATACGGTAATACTCTTTTATTAGCATTATTAAATCCTCTGTTCTAAGGGTCATCTTCAATTCTATACAAAATACCAAATGAATACAATGCTAACTAACCAAATTATTTGCTTACACATTGGTTACCATGGTTCTTGTATTCTCACTGTATCCTTTTTTCATTTTTCATTTTATTGTTCTATTATTTTACTTCTGTTCAATTCACACTCCTTTTATTTTCTTCCTTTTTATTATAGTAAGCTGCCTAGAGTAACCCCACAGCGAGATAGGCAGCAAATAAATTTAACAAATAACTAAAAAAGAAAAGAAAAGAAAATACACATTTAAAAAAAGTCCCAAGGAATATAATGGACACCTAATAGAATCATGTAGCAAAGTCAAGTTTAATTTTTTTTTAAAGATCCCTGATCCAACAACTTTAAAACATTTTAACATATGTTTAAGTTTTAATTTCCCATACTATCGTTTGTACACCATGTCAATTAACAGAGAGTACTATAATAGCCTCAGGAAAGAGGCAATCTTCCCAGGTTTTACAATCAAGTAAATTGCAGCATATTCTTAATTCCTTTTGGTCAGTTGTGCACTATACCCACTTAATAAAAAAAATAAGACACCAAAGAATTTAAAAAGTGGAAAAGAATACCAGCTAAAGAGTTGGAAATTAGAAATGTCTATTTAGAGAAGAATAGCTGAGCTTTAGGGCTAATTATAATGCTCTAGTATGCAGGCTGGATGCACTATTTCATTTACGTGTATTGTAGGATACAATGTTCTGAAAGATATAAGCTTTTTTTCTGGATTGTTCAACCGAAATGCTTGCAAAGAACCAAAGGTACTTTGAGAACACATAATTTTCACATTCACTTCATTGTTAAATAATGTTTTTCTCACTCAATTAAGACTATTGCCGCCAAAAAGGCCTTCTCGGTAGAAGAAATCCAGAACATCAGCTTACCATTAAGAAGTCTAGGACAGTTACACATAGGAAAAAATGTTCCACGGAGCACATTTTCTTCCAAAAGAAATTATATTGGATCATGGAGTTTCAATGGCCCATTGAGATCTTTGAGTTGAACATTCTGCTTAGTGCAGGAATCCAAATTAAGGCATTCTGGACATCTGCATAGTATCTGCTAAAACCATTCAATGAAGGGAAAGTCATTACTTCTCTGCTCAGTTGCTCTAAATGTTAGAAAGTTTCTTCAAACATTTAATTGGAATCTGCCTTCTTGGAGCTTAAATCCATGACCTGCACTGCGAATTGACAGAGAATAGCACTTAACCTTCTTCTATTTGATCTTGTTTTGCTTATTTGAAGAGTGCTATCATATCCCCATTCAGCTGCCTTTTCTCAAGGCTAAACATACTGATTTCCTTTAATCATTCTTCATAAGGTTGAATTTCTAATCTTCTGATTAACTTCATTGTCTTTCTCTAAACCTGTTCCATTTTCTATGCATAATTCTTAAAATGCATCTTAAGTGGGATTGCACCAAAGTGGAATGATTACTAATTGTGACTTGGAAATTAAATCAATTGTAGCAAAATGCTGTATTTGCCATTTTTGTAGCCACATCACACTGCTGGCTTCAGTTTGTACTTAATTACTATTCTTTCTTAAATACCATTACCAAGCCAGATAGTGCTCCGTCCTATATATTTGTTTTTGATTGCTGTTTGAAAACCTTTTCATTTGTCTCTGTTAAGTTTCATGTTAATTATTTCTAATTTTAAATTTTCCTTCTATTTTCTAGAGAATAAGGTATCCCAACCAATTCTATGTCATCTGCATCTTTAATATGCAGTCTCCATCACTTTATCAAAGACATTAATAAAAATATCCAATAGTAGAGGGCCAGGGCTAAACTTTGCAGAACCCAGCAAAGTTCCACCTAACCTGATGCGGTATTCAAATATGATATGTTTCTGATTATCTATCACACTACTCAGAAAACATTTAATTAGCTTAATAGCATGTCATGAGGCATTATCAAATTGCTTAAGTTCAAATACACTATGCCTACAGCATTTCTGCATTAGATTCTTCATAATCTACACTACTAGATTAAAGAAAAACTGGAAAGATTTGTTCTTCAGAAATCCCATCTACTAATATCTGCATTGTTTTCAAGGTGCTCATAATCTATTTCAGCATCTTCCCATCTATTGAGGTTAAATTCTCTGTAGCTTATTAAATTTCCCTATCCTTTATTTGAAGATAAGAACATCTTCTCTTTTCCAGTTCCACGACACTTCATTAATTTTCCAAAATTTCTTAAGGATAATGCATAGACCAATTTGGCTAGACCTTCAAGTTTTTCCCCCCAGTATAGAATTCCTATGATTTTAGAGATTTAAACTTATTCAAAGTAAGGACAAATTACCTGACCATATTTCTTTCAGTGTGAAACTTCTGTACAGCCTCTACATCCTGCTCTTGATAATTTCTATTGCAACGTGTATTTTTATGTTGAAGAAAGTTGAAGCGAATTAAGAATTGCACAGTTCTGCCTTTTCTTTGCCACCAGGTAATATTCTATAGCAAAAATAAAGTTATTATTTTAATTCATTTTATTCTGATCATGAGAAAGTGAAAAAATGATATAGCAGTGGGATAACTTTGCAGAATTAATGCGTCACTCAAATATAAAAAACTCTATTATCTTATTATTCAATTTTTATATATGCTTTTTCTGATTTGTAACATATATGCTAATTGTTTACTCAGCTGCCTTCAAGAAAGTGTTTTTCCTTCAATTCCAAGTAAATCATAGTGGTTTAAGGGATGTGCATAGTCTATAGTGCATAGTGCATAATCTAAGGGGCGTGCAAAAGAGCACCAACGTGCCTACTGTTCCTGTCCCAATGTTCCCTCTGATTGTATCCAATTTCATATAGTTATTACATACTTATGATTATATTTATGCTTATATATCGTATAGTTATTTCATGCTTATGCTTATATATACTATTGTGACAAATAAATAAATAAATAAATAAATAATGATCATAAACACCTAAGTTATTTTACGGTAATGGTATAGGGCTTCCTGCCTAAGCAAGGAGTTGAACTAGAAGAACTGTCTGGAATCTGCACTGCATATCGGACGTAAATACAATCAAGAGAGTCCAGAGATATTTCACAAGAAGAGTCCTCCAACTGAGACCTGGTTGGGTCCAGAGGGGGGGGTTCCCCTTGTTGAGCTGTGCCCTCCAGGTTTCCGAGCATTTCATCAGCCGAGGGCCCAAGGTAGGGGTGGGGTGGTGGCGGTTGTTATTAAGGAAGATCTAGAGCCGAGGGAGGCCACTGTTCCTCAGATTGCCGGCTGTGAATCCCTCTATGTGAGGTGGGGCCATAGGAATCAGTTGGGCTTGTTGATTGCATACCTGGCTCCTTGCTGTGTGACCACAGCCCTGCCCGAGTTGTTGGAGGTACTTGCCGCTGTGGCGGTTGAGACCCCCAGACTTATAGTCATGGGGGATTTCAACCTACCATCAGCTGGCTTGTTATCGACTGCAGCTCGGGTGTTCCAGGCTTCCATGACAGCCTTGGACCTGATTCGAGTAAATGATGGCCCTATGCACATGGGGGGAGGCACGCTGGATCTGATTTATATCTCTGGACAGTGGTTAAATGATCTGGAATTAGATGATTTAGTAACAGAACCGATGTCATGGTCCGATCATTTTCTCCTTCGCCTAGACTTCCAAACCGCCACTCACCATCGCAGGGAGACGGAACCTATATGTTGGTTCCGTCCCAGGTGCCTGATGGACCCCGAGAGGTTCCTGACGGAGCTTGGGCCATTCCCTGAGGATCTGGCCCACGGCACGACTGAGGAACTAGTCGTGGCCTGGGAACAGGCCGCGGCTGGGGCCTTGGACCGTGTCGTGCCTTTGCGGCCTCTGACCCGGCGCAGATCTTGTCCGGCCCCTTGGTTCTCCGAGGGGCTGAGAGAGATGAAACGCCGGAGAAGACACCTAGAGAGCACCTGGAGGTCCAGTCATTCCGAAACTGATCGGACACTAGTTAGGTCCTATTCTAGGACCTACCTAGTGGCAATGAGGGAGGCGAGGCATTCCTACGCCTCCACCCTCATTGCGTCGGCAGATAACCGCCCGGCTGCCCTGTTTCGGGTGACCCGCTCCCTCCTTCATCAGGAGGTGCGGGATGACCCTTTGCAGGGACGTGCCGAGGAGTTTAGTGGTTATCTATACGATAAAATCGCTCAGCTCCGGGATGGTCTGGACCGAAATTGGGATGATCCAAGCGAGGGAGAGGAGGCACGTCTTGTCGAGTCTGTTTGGGATGAGTTTGACCCTGTGGCTCCCGAGGACGTGGACAGGTTGTTGGGGAGGCTTCACGCCACTACATGTTTACTGGACCCGTGTCCTTCCTGGCTGGTACTGGCCACTCAGGAGGTGACACGAGGCTGGCTCCAGAGGATTATCAACGCTTTGTTGGAAGGGTTTTCCTGCCGCCTTGAAAGAGGCGGTGGTGAGACCCTCCTCAAGAAGCCCTCCTGGACCCAGCTATTTTGGGTAATTATCGTCAGTCTCCAACCTTCGCCGTTGCGAAGGTTGTAGAGAGTGCTGTGGCGCGACAGCTACCCCAATACCTGGATGAAGCCGTCTATCTAGACCCGTTCCAGTCCGGCTTCCGACCCGGATACAGCACGGAGACAGCTTTGGTCGCATTGGTGGATGATCTCTGGAGGGCCAGGGACAGGGGTTACTCCTCTGCCCTGGTCCTATTAGACCTCTCAGCGGCTTTTGATACCATCGACCATGGTATCTTGCTGCGCCGGTTGGGGGGATTGGGAGTGGGAGGCACCGTGTATCGGTGGTTCTCCTCCTATCTCTCCGACCAGTCACAGACGGTGTTGACAGGGGGGCAGAGGTCGACCGCGAGGTGCCTCACTTGTGGGGTGCCGCAGGGGTCGATCCTCTCGCCCCTTCTGTTCAACATCTATATGAAGCTGTTGGGTGAGATCATCAGTGGCTTCGGGGTGAGATACCAGCTGTACGCTGATGACACCCAGCTGTACTTTTCCACCCCGGGCCACCCCAATGAAGCTGTTGAAGTGCTGTCCCGGTGTTTGGAAGCCGTACGGGTCTGGATGGGGAGAAACAGGCTCAAGCTTAATCCCTCCAAGATGGAGTGGCTGTGGATGCCGGCATCCCGATTCAGTCAGCTGCAGCCGCGGCTGACTGTTGGAGGCGAGTTACTGGCTCCAAAGGATAGGGTGCGCAACTTAGGTGTCCTCCTGGATGAACGGTTGTCGTTTGAAGATCATTTGATGGCCGTCTCCAGGAGGGCCTTCCACCAGGTTCGCCTGGTTCGGCAGTTGCGCCCCTTCCTTGATCGGGATGCCTTGTGCACAGTCACTCATGCGCTCGTTACCTCTCGCTTGGATTATTGTAATGCTCTCTACATGGGGCTCCCCTTGAGGTGCACTCGGAGGCTTCAGTTAGTCCAGAATGCAGCTGCGCGGGTGATAGAGGGAGCTAAGCGTAGCTCCCACGTAACACCGCTCCTGCGCAGACTGCACTGGCTACCTGTGGCCTTTTGAGTGCACTTTAAGGTTTTGGTCACGACCTTTAAAGCGCTCCATGGCTTAGGGCCTGGGTACTTACGGGACCACCTGCTGTTACCGCATGCCTCCCACCAACCCGTACGCTCTCACAGAGAGGGACTTCTCAGGGTGCCGTCTGCCAAGCAATGTCGGCTGGCGGCCCCCAGGGGAAGGTCCTTCTCTGTGGGGGCTCCCACACTCTGGAACGAGCTTCCCCCGGGTTTACGCCAAATACCTGACCTTGGACCTTCCGCCGCGAACTGAAGACACATCTTTTCATTCGCGCGGGGCTGGCTTAAATTTTATCGATTTTAAATTTTCTATTATTAATTTTAATGGGGTTTTAGTTTTATATATTTTAAAGTTTTTTAGGCCAATTATAAAATAAGTTTTTTAACTTGTATTTTAAATTGTATATTGTATTGTCTGTTTTTTACACCGCCCTGAGTCCTTCGGGAGAAGGGCGGTATAAAAATCGAATAAATAATAAATAATAAAATAATAATAATAATACTCTGCTCGCAATAAAATACCGTACGCCACCAGATTCCAAAGTTTGGGCTTAGACAACTTAGAACTACATAGACTTCAATCTGACTTAAGCATAGTGCATAAAATTATCTACCACAATGTCCTACCTGTCAATGACTACTTCAGCTTCAACCACAACAATACACAAGCAAATAACAGATACAAACTCAAGGTAAACCACTTCAAACTTGATTGCAGAAAATATGACTTCAATAACAGAGTGGTCAATGCTTGGAATGCACTACCTGACTCTGTAGTTTCTTCCCCAAACCCCCAAAACTTTAAGCTTAAACTGTCTACTGTTGACCTCACCCCATTCCTAAGAGATCTGTAAGGGGCGTGCATTAGTGCACCCACGTGCCTATTGTCCCTGTCCTAATATTCCTCTTTTATTTACTCTAACTCCATGGTCCTTTCCAACTCTGTTATTCTGTTATAATTAGTCAGAAAACAGCAGTTAAGTATTCTCTCCTTATTTGGAACTTGGAGAAAGCTGCCCTTGGACTTCCCCATTATTTTTAAAATCAGGTTTTCTGATCTTTGAAATATTGAGATCAAGTATCGCACTGACTATATATATATATATCAATTTGAATTGTTCTGACAATGCTCTGTGCATTGAAATGAGAATGTAGCTACACACTCTTAGTTTAGAATAATTATCAGATTACTTTGCTAATGCAATGGATGATTAAAATACTTTAAAAATTAACTGGATTTTCCATGGTTTTGTGTTGTTATGATAATCTGAACATTGTCATATGCAATTTATAAATGTCATATAATAAACAACATTATTTTCTATCAATCTTGATATTTAAAGTTTTCTTACTCTTTGTTTTTCTCTTCATAATATGATTTGTTCTTGACCTTTTTCTTATGTGTTTGTTCCTGATTAATGTGATTCTTGAATCTTGCAATTAATGATGTTTTAAACTAATTCAAGTCTTACTAAAAAAAGAAATGTGCGGCTATTTCAGAAGAAACAAACTTCTCTCTCTCTTTATGACTTTTTTTAGCCTGGCTAGGTGTCTTAGTGGCTAAGACACTGAGCTTGTTGATCAGAAAGGTTGGCAGTTTGGAAGTTTGAATCCCTAGTACTCATCACAAAATCTCCAGAATGGTAAAGCTTACAAACTTGAAATTTGGCACATATGTTCCTCTTGGCTTCTAGGTGCTCGCTAAGAAAGGATTTTTCAAAATGACCACCATATCTTTAGTATTTCATATACAGTATTATATTCACATGCTCTGATGGATTTAGACGTTCTACTTCCCCTCCCCACCTGAAAGGAACTCTGTCCCAACCCCAGTTGCCTTATATTAATATGCTCTGATGCTACCCCTTTGCTAAACTGGGCATGAGCGTAGCCAGCATGTGACTCATCCAGCCTGTGGGCTGGGACATTCTACTCCCTCTCCTCTGTTCCAACTACCAGTTGCCTTATATTAACATGTTCTGATACTACGGAGTTACACATTCTACATTAAGTTTCAGGCTTTAAGTGTCAGTTTATCATGCCTGATCACATAGGTTCATAGCAAAGCACAGGCATCCAGGTAGTATAGAATAAAGTAGGCATTTTATTTTCTGAAACATTCTTGTCTAGCCGATTATCAATTGTATATCAACAATGAAATATTACAGGTAGTCCTTGACTTATGACCACAATTGAGCCCAAAATTTATGTTGCTAAGTGAAACTTTTTAAAGTGGATTTTACCCCCTTTTACAACCTTTCTTGCAACCGTTGTTAAGTGCATCACTGCAATTGTCAAGTTAGTTACACAGTTGTTAACTGAATCTGGTTTCCCCATTGACTTTGCTTGTCAGAAGATCACAGAAGCTGATCACATGACCCAAAGCCACTACAACCATCATAGATATGAGTCAGTTGCCTAGCATCTGAATTTTGATTATATGACTTTAGGGATGCTGCAGTGGTTGTAAGTGTGAAAAATGGTCATAAGTCACTTTTTTCAGTACCATTGTAACTTCAAATGGTCACTAAAGGAACTGTTGTAACTCAAGGACTACCGGTATATGTGCCTACTATTTTAAAATTTATATATATAATTTAAATCATATACACACACACCACATACACATATACATGTTATACTCCTAGTTGCAGTGCAATAATACGGTAACAGCAGAGACATCAATAGCAGAAACCAAACAGTACTAGAAGGACATAAGTAGGAAAAAGAAGACACATAATACTAGTGCAAAGTGGCTGTAGGACCTGAGACCAGACCACAGTAATTCCCAGAACAGGAACCAGTCACCATCAAAGTAGCAGACATCCAACCGTGAGTTAAGAACACAAAGACTAGACAGTACCTGGTCCAGGCATGATCCACACCTACTGACTAAATAA